>NC_041396.2:169581623-169596623 GCF_900747795.2 Erpetoichthys calabaricus | reverse complement strand
GAAAGTATGAGCGAAAAATTCAGATCTAAATGCGAGCATTGACTCACGTAACGAGCCACGAGCCAGGCTGTGGGTATAGCTCGCGGCTTAGCGAGGGGGCGTGGTAGCAGTTGCGAGCCGCGATCTGCGGTGTCTGCGTTTCTCACTTAAGTGCACAGGTGGGAAACTGCCCACATCCATGATTGTTCCTGTGGCTGATGGGCTGCAGCTGCCATGTCCTCCCCGCATATATAGAGAAGCGCGAGCCGGTTAAGGGGGAGAAGTAAAAGAAAAGAGAGGAGAGAGAGCGCAGGCAGGCAGGCAGGAAGTCGGTGCGGGAGAGCGAGCGAGTGCAGGCTCGCGTGTAGCTGAACAGTGAGCTGAACAGGCGAGCCAAACAGCTGAAGCAGGACGGTGTAGAGAAGGTCAGCTGCATTAAGAGTGTCTCGCCTGTTGCAGAGCCCGCAGGTGAGACGCTAACAGAGAAGAAGCACCGGGGATTGTCATCTGTTTTTTAAAGACTGCATCCTGTTGACGTTTTAACCTCGTGTTAAAGGATTGTTATTCTTGTGTATTTTAAACTTCCATTTACAACAACTGTTTTAAGGATTATTTATTTAAAGATTTATTGAATGCTCTACTGCACTTTGGACACCTGTTTTGATTCTTTTAATAATCAGTTATATTATTTACCAGTGTTATTTATTAAAGGTAGACTACAGTATATATAATTTATCAGTGTTATTTGTTAGGAAAATTGATTTTTATGTTAATATATTTGGGGTGCGGAACGGATTAACTGGATTTCCATTATTTTCAATGGGGAAGTTTGTTCTAGATACGAGAAATTCGCTATACAAGCTCAGTGCTGGAACGAATTAAACTCGTATCTAGAGGTTCCACTGTATATATATATATATATATATATATATATATATATATATATATACATATATATATACACACACACACACAGAGGGGCAAAAAAGTATTGAGTCAGACACCAATTGTGCAAGTTCTCCCACTTAAAAAGATGAGAGAGGCCTGTAATTTTCATCATAGGTATACCTCAACTATGAGAGACAAAATGAGAAAAAAAATCCAGAAAAATTGAGCTCAGGTGCATCCTGTTTCCCCTGATCATCCTTGAGATGTTTCTGCAGCTTAATTGGAGTCCACCTGTGGTAAATTCGGTTGATTGGACATGATTTGGAAAGGCACACACCTGTCTATATAAGGTCCCACAGTTGACAGTTCATGTCAGAGCACAAACCAAGCATGAAGTCAAAGGAAATTTTCTGTATACTTCCGAGACAGGATTATCTGGAGGCACAAATCTGGGGAAGGTTACAGAAAAATTTCTGCTTCTTTGAAGGTCCCAATGAGCACAGTGGCCTCCATCATCCGTAAGTGGAAGAAGTTCGAAATCACCAGGACTCTTCCTAGAGTTGGCCGGCCATCTAAACTGAGCGATCGGGGAAGAAGGGCGGTGACCTAGAACCCGATGTATGTATGTATGTATATATGTATATATATACAGTATATAATATGTATGTATGTATGTATATATGTATATATATTGTGGCGAGCGGCTGGGGGTGGTACCCAGCCGGGACGCCTGGAAGGATTGGGAGAGGGACTACACCTCCTCCGTACCACGAGAGGGCAGCCGCCCTGGTTGGTATGGGGGCCACGGGAACAGAGCATGGAAGCTCAACCCTATTGGGGCCTGTGGTCACCGCCAGGGGGCGCCCGAAAGACTGAAAAGCCCTGAACGTGCAGCACCCGGACTTGGTGGGGGAAGGAAAACCAGGGACACCCGGAGTGCTTCCGGGTGCTCGTGCGGCACTTTGCCACACCAGGAAGTGCCGCCGGAAGCTCATCATTAGGCACATGGAGCATGGCCGGGTGAATATAAAAGGGGCTGCCTCCCTCCATTCAGGAGCTGGAATCGGGTGGAAGAGGACGAAGCCCGGAGGAGAGGAGTGGAGGCGGTGAAGGAAGGCTGGATTTAGAAAAGGCCCGGACTAAGGGTGTGTGGTGCAGGGGCACCGGGTTGTGTGTTGACAATGTAAATAGTGTAAATAGAAATAAACATGTGTTGGTGCTTGAACCATCTGTGTCTGCCTGTCTGTGTCCGGTCTGGTTTCCACAATATGTATGTATGTGTATATACACACATATACATACACTTATTTACACTGCAGGAAGTTTTTTGGAAAAGAATACCATAATACCTTGTGTGAAGGATCACTGCAACTAGATTACAGTAAAGCTTAGAAAAGCAGGAGCTAATAATATTGGTTTCTGTGATCACCCTTTTTACTGATCACCAATCAAGTCTTTTTTTTAATTGTAAATCTGCAAATTTCGATTGGTAGCCGATTGATTGGAGCATCCCTAGTCAACACTTTAACACAGAAAATAACTCCTTCTACATTTGAGATGATGTAGGGGCTTAATGTAAAAAATGTTAAATGATAAAGAAAAAATTGGAATTGACATCGGATTCAGCAAATCTTAATAACGTGAAATTGATGATTGGTATTGTCCTTAAAAAACTTGATTGAAGCATCCCTAGATAAAAGTAAATCTTTTGTGATACCCTACATTACATTGTTCATGGATTAATGTATGTTAATCAACTGAAAGAATCCTAAACCACTTTCCACAACTAATTAGGAAAACTATAATTTTGCATTATATAAAACTAGAAGAAATCTAGGTTTCTTTATGAGAATCACCCCAAATCTGCTTCAGAATCTGACAAGAATTCATTACTGCTGTTCTAAAATAAGCTTTTTGGGTCGTTACATAACCCTTTTCTTTTGATATTTTAAAATACATGAGGAATGGGCTTTTTCTTTGTATAGCTCTCAGAACTATGTAGAGTAGTGATGCAGAGTGTCAGTATATGTCTCCAGTTAGTTTGCACAGGTAGAAAAGTGTCAACACACCATCTGCCCCTTTTTTGTTTTCAGAACCCCACTTTTTTAGACTAGGAACGGAAATTGAAAGATTCAGAGATGCATCAAAAGAGGGAGCTGATATTATTTTTTTGAGAATGCCTTCTTTAGTGTAGCTAAAGTATAACTGAGATTGTGAATAGGTATATGATGTGCAACTATGTCTGCTGTAGTTGTTTAAAAAAAACTAAAATGTTATTATAATTTAATTTATCTTGCAGAAAGTACTTCAGCTTCTTCCTGAAAAAATATTCTTCAGGTGGCATTTTCACAGTATAGGTAAGTATTAAATATATATTTAAGTGCAGTAAGTTCTACTGTAGCAATTATACTTGGCCAAAAATGTCAACCTGTTGAATGAAGCTGTAAGGTGTTTGGTTCTGTTTTGAGTCATAAATATAAACACATGTCTGTTGAATATGGAATATATTTTAATATCAAAGTCAAAGTGAACTTTATTGTCATCTCAACCATTTACAAGTATACAGATAGACGAAATTGCGAAGCTCAGGGTCCACAGTGTAACAACATGAAATACAATAAATAAATTAAAAATAGAATTAAAATTTAAAAATTAAAACACAAACAAGACAAGACATTGTGCAAAGATAGGACAAAGAAGTAGCAGCAATATTGATGTGTAAGATATGTAATATAATAAATAAATAATAAATAATAGATATAGATAATAAAGAAATTATCAGTGTATGATAGTTGTTTACGACATGTGTAAACAATGACAGGTCAGAATGTTTCACAGCAGATGGATAACAAGAGTGTCAAAATACTTAAAGGTCAGTATGAGATTTTAAGTTCTTTTCTACATGCACACTCGTCTTTGCAGGAAAGTGGCTCGCATATATAAAAGTTCTGTTTTTAGAGGTGGTTCAGGGCATGTGGAAGGTCCCAGGGGGCAGCCTGGTGTTAAGGAGTCTAACAGCTTGGGGGTAAAAACTCTCTTGCATCCTGGCAGATCTGGCTTTGATGCTGCAGTATCTTCTCTTGGATGGCAGAAGTGTGAAAAGGCCATGTGAGGGGTGTAAGAGGTCCTGCACAATGCTGCAGGCCTTGCAGAGACTGCGTTTGTAAAATATGTCCTGTAGTGAAGGGAGAGGCACCCCAATAATGTTCTCTGCTGTCTTCACTATCCTTTGCAGGCGCTTGCTGTCGGATATGTTGCAATTGCCATACCAGACAGTGATGCAGCTGGTCAGAACACTTGTCAATGGTGCCTCTGTAGAACATGGTGAGGATGGAAGGGGGAAGACTTGCTCACGTCAGCCGCCTCAGGAAGTGTAGTCTCTGATGGGCTTTCTTGATTAGTGATGAGGTGTTATGTGTCCACGTAAGTTCCTCAGTTATGTGCACACCGAGGAACTTGGTACTCCTAACAGTCTCCACATCTAAACCGTTGATGCTGAGTGGGATGTGGGCAGGACGTGATTTTCTGAAGTCCACGATTATCTCTTTTGTCTTGTTGACATTGAGAGATAGATTGTTGTCTTCACACCATGCGGACAGCCGTTCCACCTCATCTCTGTATGCTGTTTCATCATCCCTGCTTATCAGTCCCAGCACCGTCGTATCATCCGCAAAGTTGATGATGTGGCTGTGCAGTCGTGAGTCAGCAGGGTGAACAGCAGTGGACTAAGCACGCAGCCCTGTGGTGCTCCAGTGCTCAGTGTGATGATGCTGGAAGTGTTGTAGCCCATCCAAACTGACTGGGGCCTCTCTGCCAAGAAGCCCAGGATCCAATTGCAGAGGGTTGTGTTCAGGCCCAACCTGCTCAGTTTTACAACCAGCTTTGGTGGGATGATTGTGTTGAAGGCAGAGCTAAAGTCTATGAATAGCATCCTGACGTGTATCTTTTTTATCCAGACGTGTCGGGGAGAGATGAAGGGGAGAGCATATGGCATCCTCAGTTGACCTGTTTGAGCGGTATGCAAACTGAAGAGGGTCAAGGGAGGCAGGGAGATAAGTCTTTATGTGTGACATGACTAACCTTTTGAAGCACTTCATTATGATTGGCGTGAGTGCAACTGGTCGGTAGTCATTCAGGCATGTCACTGATGACTTCTTCGGCACTGGTATGATGGTGGTCAACTTGAAGCATGCTGGGACTGTCAACTGGCTCAGAGATATGTTGAAGATGTCTGTGAGGACACCAGTAAGTTGACTGGCACATTCTTTGAGCACACGACCAGATATGTTGTCAGGTCCTGCAGCCTTGCGTGGATTGACTCTGGATAGAGTCCTCCTCACGTCAGTTATGGAGAGACAGAGTGCCTAGTCAGTGGAGGGAGGTGTTGCTTTTCTCGCAGGCTCTTTGTTCTGCGCCTCAAACCGTGCGAAGAAGTTGTTCAGCTCATCCGGAAGGGAAGCATCACCATTGCTGCTGTGTGGGTTGGGCTTGTAGTTTGTAATTGTCTGAACGCCCTGCCACATACGATGTGTGTCTCTGGTGCTGCTGAATTGTTTGTTGATCCCCTGCGTGTATGCCCACTTAGCTCTCCTTATAGCGCGAGACAGGTTGGCTCTGGTCACCCTGAGGGTGGCCTTGTCTCCAGATCTGAAGGCTGCATTTCTGATCTTGAGCAGCTTGTGCACTTCTCTTGTCATCCAGGACTTTTGGTTTGCTCTTGTGGTAACATCCTTGGTAACAGTAACAAATGTATAATACATAGTAACATATGTATTATATTTTTAATATATTTTAATATTTATTTTATTTTTTATATATTTGCTGTTGTCCAAACACTTTTGGATGAGTATTTTTAGTATTGTAATGAGATTGTGAAATATATACTAATTAAAAAGCAAGCAAACAGATGTTGTACTAACATTAGGCATTTTTACATATGTTTCCCTCATACAATATCTGTTTTGCTAAAATATTTGAAGTAAATAAAGTGGAGGTCCAAGATATATTGATGTAGGATCGATATGTGGTTCTTAATATATTTTGATGGTGCTTTCAGACAGAATGAAAATCAACAGTTTTCAAAATGGCAATATATTAACTGATGTGTTGAACCAAGTCTGAGATTTAAATTAGATGCTCTTTCAACAAAAAAGAAACATTTAAGAGTTCTGAATCTTTAAAGGAAAGTAAAATTATTACAAGTTTAAACATGAATGTTCAATTAACTAAAGTTGTGGACTAAGCTTGTGAGATGATATATAGCCATTCTGAAATATCTCAAAGGGCACAATCAAAGCCCTAGCCCTCGGGCTTTGATGGTATGTAGAAAACCCTCTCTCTCTGATACCTCACACGCACTCTGCTTTCCAGTGTGTTATTTTGTCTGCCTCAGGCATTGAGCTCATTTTGAGAAAAAAATTGCTATTTTTAAGCAGACCTTGGGCTATAAATCTTTAGGAACATGGTAACCTTATGCAGAAGTTAAACTATGATAGAGCAAATGCCAAGAAGTAACTGACCATCTTACATATTGAACACTTCTTTGGTGAGGGATTCTAAATACTTTGAAATGGAGGTAGTAAAGCAGTCCAAAGCTGTGATGCTGCTCCTGTAGGAACCAACAGAAAAATAATTACTAAGGCATAAGCCCTTCGTGCCCTTCGTTTTTAAACACAATGTTTTACAGACACCCATAAATTTTCATAATGAAAACTGAAATGTTGAACAATCTGCTGCTCTGCTCTGTGTATCACTGGAAAGCAAAATCAGAAGCACAGCTTGATGTAACACCATTAATACTTAAATTGGTTAAAGCAGCATCTGCTCACTGACATCGAGAACAGCTTTACACGATGATAAACATTGCTTATTGTACTCCGCATATTGTGTCCTGAACTCGAGAAAGTTCTAACACTTTTTTTTTTTTCTTAGTCAGATCACCTGTACTACAGTTGCCGATATGTCAGTTCTCACTAAGTTACACTTTTTTCCTACTGTCTTTACTCGCTGCTTAACTATAACCTCACTTCTGCTTCCTTGTCTTTGTTATAAAAGGTGCAACTCCCAGTGAGGGAGCACTTACTGTATTTGTTAACCCTGACCATGTATGTCATTAGTACATGCAAAATGGGGAGGACAAGTGAGGAAAGGTTTCAAAACCTGTTCTATCAGGTCTGTCAGAGATCGCTTACACTTGCTTTGTTTCAGTTGTGGAAATTTGATTTATATAGTCTGCCTGCATTTTCACAAGGATGCTATGTTGAAACTTTTTTCATAAAGCACACTGAACTTTTGGGTAAAGGTAGGATTGGGTGGGGCTCAATCACAGTTATAAATTTCCTAATTGGGTTTTAACCTCCAATTGGTCAAATGTTTAAAAGTTTTATTCTCACATCCCTAGTTGAAAGAAATATTCTGACATTAGCAGGCCTGAAAGATTATTTAAAAATAGACTACATAGCTGTAAATGAAGAGCTCCATCAAATTAACACTGATGAAATCTTGGGTCTGACATGCAAAATTATTCTCAGAATATGTTTTTTTTTTCAGTGATGAGCATGGCTCACTGCCATTGATATAATTAACAAAATGGAATCTAAATTTTAGGTCCTCAAAATATTTACATCTTGCCTAAAGAAGGGGTCTGAGTTGTCTTGAAAACTTGCATGTTGTAATCTTTTTAGTTTTCCAGTAAAAGGTTTCATTTTGCTTGACTTCTCACTATATCCATAATGGCTAACACAATATAACACCCTAGTACTATAGGTTCCCAAAATAAATTCCTGGTGCTGGACATAATGTTGGCCTAGGGAATTATTACACACATATCAGAGCTGAATGGGTATGTTCAATGGTTGTCACACTCATAAACACATATAATCCACTTTAACACTAGAATCCCTGAAGCCTACGAAAAAACTGTGGTCATCACTACTCAACTCAGAGAGGGAGAGGCAAATTCGTTGTACCATGTGAATGTCACTGATAGAATAAAACTGAATAAAAAAAAACTAGTGCTAACTTTTGCAAGTAGCCAAAATTTATACTCGGTGTTACAGACTCAAATCAATTGTATGTTTTTAATTTATTATAGTAATAGTAATAGCAGCTCACTACTCAAAACGCGGAGCAGCTGGCCTTCAACCCAGAACCTTTGGGTTATAAGGCAGCTGATCTTATCTCTGCACCATTCAAGAATACACATCAACTTTCTGTCAATTGACATTTGAGCTTGGGTTTTTAACTCATTGACAGCAACATGAAAATCAAATGATTTTTTTTTCTTTGGTTGTATTCTTGAATAAAAGTGCACGTGTTTATTTGATATTTGGACTAAAGTCTTCACATTATACACTTCACATCATTATTAGTATGGCTTGGAAAAAGTATGTTCAGCAGTTCCTGTCATCCTACATTTACCTAGATCATTGTAGACACGGAACACACATGAAATGTATGTATTCCAAATAAAGATATTTACCCTATACAACTCTAGACACCTCACTCCCAGATAAAGAGACCTGAACTCTGATCGACACATTTGCAAAACAAAAGACGCTGATGCTTCAGGGATTCTAGTGTTAATCGGCTTGTGTCTCAGCCATCTCAGCCACAAACTGTTGGTATGCACACAGCCTGGCTCTATCATCCCAACACCTTCTCTTGCAATCTGTGAGATGATCCTAAGAGCCATCAGCCGCTCCTGCTCCTTCTCTGCTCAATAGTGCATCCTGTCATTAGGACCACCATTCCTCTCAATCACCATGGGGCCTCCTGACCTCCTTTCCACTTTCCACCAGCTCACACTTCTGATCAACTCTATCTTGATTTTCTTCCAGTCTCTGTTCTTTCTCTTTCTTCCTTCTTTCTCCGAACTTCTCCCCTCTCTCTCTGTTCTACTCAGATCCTTTATACTTTGTGTGTTTAGGTGTTACACTAGAATCCCTGAAGCCTATGAAAAAACTCATAATCGCATTATCGACACCTGCAGCTAAAGTCATTCACGTACTTAAGTAGCTTTGCACATTTACTTTGTTAGCATGCCTATGTCGATCAAATGCAGGAAGCTCTGAAGTCACTTGTGACTTACGCTGTAGGAAGATAAGTAAATAAATCAAGGTAAATAACATTTAATGTGGCTTTTATATAGAGTAAAATAAATGTTTTTCATATAAAGACCATCACAAAACATGATCAAAAACAGAACTTTGCATGATACCTTGGCAAGCTTGGCATGCCCTGCTGTTTCGTTGAAGGACATGCATGGCAGATTGACCAATAATATCCACTGGCAGGATGATGCTTGCTGCATCCAAACCGTGCCAACTTTTGCCTTTACGCCTGGTGCAGCTATGTTATTCTTATGTGTGAGTGGATGTTTCTTGCGGCGAGGACTTCTGTTCTCTTTCTCCAATGTAGAACCCTCATCTGAGTTCACCTCTGTTACAGCATGTCTTTGTTTGGAAACAACAGTCTCAGATTAGGGGGAGCGTGACCGTGACTGAGAGAATAATACTGAAAAAAACATGAAACATTACAATTACCATAAATTTACACCGGTTGTTACACACTCAAATTAAATGTATGTTTTTATTGTATAACAGTAACAGTAAGAGCAGCTCACTACTCAAAATGGTAATTCTGTGAAGCAACCAGACTTGAACCTGTGACCTCTTGATTATGAGTCGGCTGTTCTTACTGCTGCACCACTCAAGCAGTTGTGTTAACATCATACATACCCTAGGATAGTAGGCTGCTTGCTGCTTGTGCTGATCAACGCAGATGCAAAACAAAGGAGCTAATGGAGAGGTGCGAAGGAATTTAAGATGGCCCGGGATTACAAGTTTTTTTTGTAGGCTTCAGGGATTCTAGTGTTAAATCTGTATCAGTTTCAGATTTCATTGAAGCTTCTAAGCTTCTTTAACACTAGATACACACAATGAAAGAATTTGCACTATTTCACAGCACTGTATTTTATGTACTAGATGCAGAAAGCTCAGGCAGACAATTAAAATAGATAGTGATACTTTGCTAAGTGCAACTTTTACTACCGTTTGGCCAGGATCATTTTCTGAGAATGCCATTTGGAATTCATTTACCCTTTGGCATTTTATAGCAGGAATGAAGCATATGTTTGTGGGAGTCCCACATTCCACAATTATGGGTAACATTATTGTCCTTGAAAATGGGGTGGAAGATCACAGTTTGAACCTAAGAAAAGTAATCTGAGACTTAATCCACTTGTATACCAATGCACAGTCAGACATGAGAGTTATACGGAATATTTTCTCATGGATATGATCAACTCATGACAGACCCAACAAAAGATATAGGCATTCACTGGTTCTTCTTAAAAGTGGGTGAATGAATATGCACTTTCATTACCAGTTAAACAGAATTGTCAGCAGCTCTACCAGTTTGTGCACCAATATGGGGCCGGATTAATGCTACTGTGTTGCAGTAGTAGCTGAATAATCTTTAAGTAGTCCCTTGGTGCTTTGCAGACACACAGCTGAAATACAAGAAAAACAACAGTTTACAATTTGTAGTTTATTTCCTTTCTTCAAAACCCCTTATTGAACTACAGGTATAATTAAGATTAGAACCTATAAACTAATTTGTAGCCTCATCCTACCACCATGATATTGAACATACCAGAACTTGTTTGAGACACTAAAGAAAGTAATTACAAGTTTACATGTGGTGAAATAGTTTATAGAAAGGAAAGGATAAATAGGAAGGATCCCTGTGTTTGCTGTTTTGCTTCTGTAACAGCGTGCCTGGGCTGTGAACAGTAACACGTGGAAAATGCACATATTCAGTACTGTTGCAGTGTTTGCCACAGTCTCTGTCTTATTACCTCTACCAATTTTGTAGTGCCTGTATCCACCAGGGAACATACAGTTTGATACCCAGGTGTGACAGAAAGAGACAAACATGGAAAAGAAAATGCCTATGATTATTTGGGGTCTGTGCGTCCTTATTCTTTCCTGGACGGGTTTGATTTTGAAAATGTATCTTGTATCACTGTGGTGAAGTGAGTTAGGGGTCCGTGGTAGTGCCTGACCACAGGGTATGCAGCATGGAAGGTGGCTGATTGTTTTCTCATGTGCAAATGCAATCAGCTCAGCCATTTGTCATTGACACTTAAAAAATGACAATGCTTACTTGTGTCTCAGTGCTGATTGGAGAACCCAATGAGTGAGCAGAGGAAACAAGAGAGGAGTGCACTGGGGCTCTCGGGAATAAACAAAGGAAGTATACTGATTTTAACTCAGTAGTTTTAGTCTTGGTTTTAATGTTCTTTCAGATATATATTGATATTTAACTTCCACAAACAACAAATGTTTTATGGATTTTTCATTGTATTACTTATTTATGGAAGGCTTAATTGCATTTCACAGTACAGCCTTGTCATCGTTTGTGTCCTCATTGCAATACAATACAATACAATACAGTTTATTTTTGTATAGCCCAAAATCACACAGGAAGTGCCGCAATGGGCTTTAACAGGCCCTGCCTCTTGATAGCCCCCCAGCCTTGACTCTCTAAGAAGACAAGGAAAAACTCCCAAAAAAACCTAGTAGGGAAAAATGGAAGAAACCTTGGTAAAGGCAGTTCAAAGAGAGACCCCTTTCCAGGTAGGTTGGGCGTGCAGTGGGTGTCAGAAGAAGGGGGTCAATATAATACAATGCACAGAACAGAACAAATCCTCAATAAAAAATATAAAAATTTTTTAGAAGTATGGAGCAGAATTTAACAGTTGATGATATCACATAATAAGATTTGGATAATTTTAGACTCCTGGAGATCTCATCCATCAAGCTGCCTCCCCCATTTGGCCATTCCACGGCTGAAACAGAGTTGGGCCAGCCAATCCGATGAAAGGACTCCTCTTTCTCATGATTCCTGCGATCCTCCATCAGGGATGACTTTACCTTAGGCAGGCAAAACAACTTGGCAGGTGGGCCGTGGCACCAAGTGCCACATTTGAGTACCGAGAAGAGAAACAGAATAGGTGAGGGTTAGTATCCAATTCTAACTATCATGTTACTTATGTTTTAGTGCTAATGACTAACAACAGAGTTGCAGTATGTACAGTTAATCAGCAGCTCTAGTCAGGATATGCTAAACTGAAGTAGTGAGTCTTCAGCCGGGATTTAAAAGCTGAGACCGAAGGGGCATCTCTTATAGTAGCAGGCAAACCATTCCACAGTTTAGGGGCCCTGTAACTAAAAGCTCGCCCTCCCATTGTTATTTTATTAATCCTTGGAACCATAAGCAGACCAGCATCTTGAGATCTTAATGTGCGCTCTGGTTTGTAAGTCATGATAAGTTCAGACAAGTAAGCCGGACCTCGGCCATTTAATGCTTTATATGTTAAAAGAAGGATTTTGAAATCTGCCCTAAGCTTAACTGGGAGTCAGTGTAAGGATTTAAGAACTGGAGTTATGTGTTCATATTTTCTTGTTCTTGTAAAAATTCTTGCAGCCGCATTTTGTATTAACTGGAGGCTGTATAAAGAACAGTTTGAACATCCAGTGAACACCGCATTGCAGTAGTCAGTCCTACTAGAGATAAATGCATGAATTAATTTCTCAGAATCCTGTTTATTTAGAAAGCAAGCGCCTTAATTTCCTAACATATTTAAGATGGAAGAAGCATGTTTTGGACAACTTTGTAATATGCGCTTTAAATGACATGCTAGAGTCAAAGATAACTCCTAGATTGTGGGCTGATTCAGTAAAATTAATTGGGATTCCAACTGAGTTAAATGATGACAAAATATTGTTATGATCAGTGTCATTCCCTCCAACAATTAACATCTCTGTTTTATCTGTATTTAAAGACAAGTAGTTCTCATTCATCCACTCCTTAAATTCGCTGACACAACTAATTAAAGACAACATCGGAGAAACTTCATCTGATTTACATGAAAGGCATGACTGGGTGTCATCTGCATACGAGTGAAAATTAACATTATGTTTCCTAATGATAGATCCCAATGGAAGCATGTAAAGTGAAAACAGTAAAGGTCCCAGTACTGAGCCCTGCGGGACACCATATTGAACTTCTGTGTATAACGATGGAGTACTGTCAGCACATTTGTGTACATATTGGAATCGATTTGATAAATAAGAACTAAACCAAGCGAGCACGGTGCCTGTAAGCCCAACATCATTTTCTAGCCTGTGTAGTAAAATAGAATGGTCGATGGTGTCAAATGCTGCACTCATTGCACTAGTCCATCTCTATAAATGACTATCAATGTCCTGTGAGCAAGAAAATGCCAAGGCTACAGGCACTCAGCACATCACAGTCACTGGATTATTCTGTGCTGCAGGACAGATCAATGTTATCTGCCCTCTTCCTCTGCTGTGCATTGCAGGAACCTGAGGGTCTCAAAAGGGCTCCAGCTGATTTATGCTGATATTCTCTTTGTGGGCATTCTTTACTCCAGTGGTCAAGATTTGAACAAATAAAACACCTATCAGACCGCTTATTTGGGTTAATCCAACCCAAAACGTCCACAACTGTGCCCAGTGTTTCCATGCTGATAGGACGAATTCATATTCTGTCCCAAATAAAATTGTGTTTGTGCCTGTTGCAGGTCATCCTGAGCTTTTAATTTGTTGTCTTTTATTACATTATATGAGATGAGAAACAAAACTAACAACTAACTAAAAAATATTTATTGATGAATTACAGCATTGTAAACATTTTCACCTTCTATATACTCCCCCTCCCGATCTTTACACCGCTCCATACCTATCTTCCATTGATTGAAACAGTGTTGGAAGTCTTTTTGCTTGAGGCTCTTCAACAGGCTTGCCATTTTCTTCATCCACTGAAGAAAAATGTGTTCCCTTCAGGTCACTTTTGATTTTCAGGAACAAGTAAAAATCACAGGGAGCTAAATCGGGCGAATAGGGAGGATGATCGAAGACAGGAATGTTTTTGTCAGTCAAAAACTCTTTTACGGAAAAAGAGAAAATTCGTGAGAAATTTGATGTTGATTGACTGTTCAATTATTTCACTCAACATTATTGCGACAACTCATGTAGCGATTGTTGTGCAAATACTGACTAGGCTATTCACAGGATATATCTAGCCGGTCGGCGGTTTGAGTGGGTGTGTAGGAGGGGATATAGTTCTATGATTCACATCCGGCCAACTTCCAGACGGTTATCCAGGAAAGCCCCAAGCTCAGTCCGGTTATTTTTGTGTCTTACCTCGTATTAGAGAGTAGCAGTCTCCTTAATCCCTTGCTCTTCAGAACTTTACCAATATGGGCAATTCTGCACACTAAGTGACTTAAATTTAGGTTCTAAACTCTAAACAAAAACACTGGTAAATAATGGATGGTTATATATGTTTACTTCCATCACAGTATACTTTTCAAAGACACATTTACACCTGTCCAGAACTCATAAGCGGTCTCATCTGATTTCTGAGTACAACTTTATGCTTTTCTCCAATCAGATTCATGTGGACAGATTTTTAAAATAGTGTGTTCTAATTCTTCAGTTGTTTCTGGGTTGACAAGTTTATGATATCTACTTTATCTACATGGTCAATTAACTTCCTGCAACTATTAATATTTTGCCATGTGTATTCATTAGTTACACCAAGCAGATATTGATCAACATCTCTGTATGTAGATGAATCAATATGTATAGTTATAGCCAATTGTTTAATAAATGACTTGGACCTTCTTTAATGAATGGATACATGTTCACAATCTTAATCTACAGTTGTCCATGGATGATAAACTTGTGCAACCATTGTTTTCATGTCTTTATCAATACCCATATGGAAGCACAGGCAAAGGAAATAGAAATATATTAAGTTACAATATAATACAATACAGTTTATTTTTGTATAGCCCAAAATCACACAAGGAGTGCCGCAGTGGGCTTTAATAACAGGCCCTGTTTTTTGACAGCCCCCCTGCCATGACTCTCTAGGAAGACAAGAAAAAATCGTACCCCCCCCCCCCCAAAAAAAAAACTCTTGTAGGGAAAAAATGGAAGAAATCTCAGGAGAGGCAATTCCTTTCCAGGAAGTCTGGGCGTGCAGTGGGTGTCAAAAAATGAGGTAAATACAATACACAGAACAGAACACAAGTAATCC
>NC_041396.2:169404123-169576623 GCF_900747795.2 Erpetoichthys calabaricus | reverse complement strand
ATTTATTATGATCAAACAGTTACTCAGTACTTGAGTAGTCTTTTCACCAAATACTTTTTTACTCTTATTTGAATAATTTTTTGGATGACTACTTTTTACTTCTACTTGAGTAATATTATTTTGAAGTAACGCTACTCTTATTTGAGTACAATTTTTGGCTACTCTACCCACCTCTGCCTGTCTGTCACAAATCACTCCTGACACACTTCACCACCCATTCCACATTGACTGCACTCTCTTTTTCACTTATCTTCCCCAATTCCTGTTACTCTGTACTTTTGATCCCAAGTATTTAAACTCATCCACCTTCGCCAGCTGTACTCCCTGCGTTCTCACCATTCCACTGACCTTCCTCTCATTCACTCACATGTATTCAGTCTTGTTCCTGCTGACCTTCATTCATCTCCTCTCTAGAGCATATCTCCACCCCTCCAGGGTCTCCTCAACCTGCTCCCTACTCTCCTACAGATCACAATGTCCTCAGCAAACATCGTAGTCCACAGGGACTCCTGTCTAATCTTCTCTGTCTGCCTGTCCATTACCATTGTGAATGTGAAAGGACTCAGAGCCAAGTGCCATTACACTTCTTCTCCACTCCTCAGGCATCCTCTCCCTTTCCAAGATTCCATTAAACAATCTGGTTAAAAGCTCCATTCCCATCTCTCCTAAACACCTGCATGCTTCCATAGGTATGTCATCAGGACCAATGGCCTTTACATTCTTTATTATCTTCATAGCTATCCTTACTTCCTCCTTGCTAATCCATTATACTTCCTTATTCACTATCGCCGTATCATCCAACCTTCTCTCTCTCTCATTCTCTTCATTCACCAACCTCTCAGAGTTCTCTTTCCATCTGCTCAACATACTCTTCTCGTTTGTGGGTACGTTTCCATCTTTCTCCTTTATCACCCTTACCTGCTATACATCTTTCCCAGCTTGGTCCCTCTGTCTAGCCAGTCAGTACAAGTCCATTTCTCCCTTGTTAGTGTCCAAGCGGAGTTAGTGTGGCGGAGTGGTGGCTCTGAGGCTAAGGAGCTGCGCTGGTATCCCGAAGGTTGCCGGTTCGAATCCCCGTCACTGCCAAAAAAGGCCACTGCTCTGCTGGGCCCTTGAGCAAGGCCCTTAACCTGTAATTGCTCCAGGGGCGCTGTACAATGGCTGACCCTGCGCTCTGACCCGAAGGGGTATGCGAAAACTACCAAATTCCTAATACAAGAAATTGTATAAGGCGAAATAAAGAACACCTTTGCCACCTCTCTCTTCACCTTACACCTTATCTCCTTGTACTCTTGTCTACTTTCTGTATCTCTCTGACTATCCCACTTCTTCACCAACCTCGTCCTCTGTACAGTACACCCCCAAAATTTGCGGGGGTTACGTTCCTAGAGCACCCACAAATTGTGAAAAACTGCGAGTTTTGGATGTGGTTAAAAAATGTCTTTTAAATACCTATTTTTATAGTTTCAACTCTAAATACAGCATGCCCCCAAAGCACTTTAATTTCATTGCAAACTCAGCTTAATACATTAATACTTTACCTAAAAAATTACCTTAATATATTACATAAAAACAGAATGTAAAGGTAAACCCATCTACTGTACAGTACTGTACTGCTATGTCTCCCATGGTGCTAGAATGTAAAATGCCGATGTTGCTGCTGTATGTACTGTAATTCATGCAATCGCATTTTCTTTGGTATGCACTGCCATTTTCTATGTTATAAGTAGAGTAAATACATAATAATTTCATTTAATTAAGATACAGTAAAATGTACGGGTACTCACCAATGATGAATGATATTGATGATGAAGATGAAGTAGCTTTAAATCTTTAGTAGATTTAAAACTCCTCGGGTGGCGCCTCTTCTTCAGGCGCTTCAGGAGGAGTAGTATCTTTGTATGGGTCCTCTTCTGGTGGGGTTTCGTGCTGGCTGTTCTTTATAGGTTTCAGGAACATTGTGATAGGAAGTTGCTACTGTCTCCTGTAGCGAACTGCTGGTACAATTTCCGTGCTTTCTCACAGATGATGTTACCGTCTTCCTGCAGTCGGTGATCCACAGTGCCAAGGCAGGTTCCATCCTGACGATACTTTTATTCCTTACGGTCTTTTCCTTTTTGGCACTATCACAGAAACTTACAGATACGGTACTCCAGATCACTGCTTCGTTCTTCTTTATGTAGCATACGGTGCTTTCATTAATGCCATAGTGGCGCGCTACTGCAGCATAACTTTTTAGTTCCCGGAGCAAATCAACCTTCTCCTGGAGTGTTTTAAACTTCTTCTGGTGCTTAGGCTCAGTTCCAGAAGCCTTAGAAGGTGCAGAGCGGTTTGACGACATTGTGTGCGTTTAAAAATAACAACACAATAACAAAATGGAAAACACGAGGACTCTTAGCTGGAGATGCGTCACAAAGCAGCAGTCAATCATCAGCAAGGAGACATTGAATAACGCTCTTGGATTGGCTACTTTCACCATCTCAAACCGCAGTGGTAAACCCACTCACCTGGAGACGCGTCACAAAGCAGCAGTCAATCATCAGCAAGGAGAAATGAATAATGCTCATGGATTGGTTACTTTCACCATCCCAAACCGCGGTGGTAATCCCACTCACCTGGAGATGCGTCACAAAGCAGCAGTCAATCACCAGCAAGGAGAAATGAATAATGCTCTTTGATTGGCTACTTTCACCATCCCAAACCGCGTTTCCCTCAGTGGTTGCTTCCTGTTCTCTCTACAGCACAGTATTGCCACGAAAAATGCCATAAAAAATTGCGGAGGATATTTCCGCTTTCCGCTAACAATTAATAGTTAGGTTCTAAGAAAAAATCTGCGAACGACTGAGTCAGTGGATTTTTTCTTTGTGGGGGTCTACTGTATATTCTCCTGTACTTCCCTATTCCACCACCAGGTTTCCTTTTCCTCTCTCCTCTGTCCAGATGTCACACCAAGCAACCTTCTTGCTGTCACCCTTACTACTTCTGCTGTAGTTGCCCAGCTATCTGGCAGCTCTTCACTGCCACCCAGTTTCTGTCTTACCTCCTCCCTAAACTCAACCTTGCAGTCTTCCCTTTTCAACTTCCACCATTTGATTCATGGCTTTGCCCTCACTCTCCTCCTTTTCTTGATCTCCAACGTCATCCTACAGACCACCATTCTATGCTGCCTAACTATAGTTTCCCCTGCCACCATTTGCAGTATTCAGTCTCCTTCAGATTGACCTCCTGCATAGGATATAATCTACCTGTGTGCATCTTGCTTCATTCTTGTAAGTCACACTATGTTCCTCCCTCTTTTTAAAATACGTATTCACCACAGCTTTATCCATCCTTTTTGTAAAATCCACTATCATCTGACTTTCTTCATTCCTCTCCTTGACACCATACCTACCCATCACCTCCTCATCTCATCTGTTCCCTTCACCAACATGTCCATTGAAATCTGCTCCAATAACCACTCTCTGTCCCTTGGGTACACTGTCCATCACTTCAGCTCACTCCAGAAATCTTCTTTGTCATCCATTGCTCATCCAACTTGCGGGTCATATGCACTAACAACATTCATCATCACACCTTCAATTTCTAGTTTTATAATCATCATCTCTGTCTGACACTCTTTACACCTCCAAAACACTCTTTTGACATTCTGTTCCTTCAGAATAACCCTTACTCCATTTCTTCTCCCTTCCACACCATAATAGAACAATCTGAATCCACCTTCGATTCACCTGGCCTTACTCCTCTTCCATCTGTTCTCTTGCATGTAAAATATATCTACCTTCCTTCTATCCATCACATCAGCTAACTCTCTTCCTTTACCAGTCATACTGCCAACATTCAAAGTTTTTACCCTCAGTTCCACTCTCTTTATCTTCCTCCTCTCCTCCTGCCTCTGGACATGTCAACTCCCTCTTCTTCTCCTTCTTCAGCCGACAGTAGTCCAATTTCCACCAGCACCCTGTTGGCTAACAGTATTGGTGGCGGCAGTTGTTAACCTGGGCCTTGACCGATCCGGTATGGAAATATGTATTGTTGTCCACATATTGATCTGCCAAAGTTTGCTGGTGCAAATTTACACTGGATGCCCTTCCTGACGTAACCCTCCTCATTTATCCAGGCTTGGGATCTGCACGAAGAAACACACTAGTTTGTGCATCTCCAGAGAAGCAGTACGCTCAGTTAATCAGCAGCTCTAGTCTGGGTATGCTAAACTGAAGTAGTGAGTCTTCAGCTGGGATTTGAAAGATGAGACTGAAGGGACATCTCTTACAGTAGTAGGCAGACCATCATACAACTTTGGGGCCTTGTAACTAAAAGCTCAGCCTCCCACTGTTATTAATCTTTGGAATCATAAACAGACCGGCATCTTGAAATCTAAATTTGCGTTTTAGTTTGTAGGTAATGATAAGTTTAAATAAGTAAGCTGAACTTTTGCCATTTAAGACTTTACATGTTAAAAGTTGGTTTTGCCCTAAACTTAACCGGGTACCAGTGTAAGGATTTAAGAACCAGAGTTCTGTGTTCATATTTTTTGTTCTTGTAATGATTCTTGCAGCAGCATTTTCGATTAACTGGAAGCTGCATAGAGTACAATATGAAAATTCCTTGAACACTACATTGCAGTAGTCAATCCTACTAGTAATAAATGAATGAATTAATTTCTCAGTATCCCGCATAGTTAGAAAACCCCTTAATTTCCCAGCATTTTTAAGGTGAATGAAACATGTTTTGGGCAGTTTTATAATGTGCACTTTAAATGATGTGCTATAGTCAAAGATAACACCCAAATTGAGGGCTGATTCATTAGAACTAATGGTGAATCAAACTGAGTTAAATGATGACAAAATATTGTTGAGATCGGCATCATTCCCATTCAATAATTAACATCTTTTTTATTTGTGTTTAAAGACAAGTAGTTGTCATCCATCCACTCCTTTATTTCACTAACACATCTAACTAAAGACATCATTGGAGAAACTTCGTTTGGTCTAAAAGAAAGGTATAACTGGTTGTCATCTGCATATGAGTGAAAATTAACATTATGTTGTCTAATGATAGATAATTGATCCCATTGAAAGCATGTACAGTGAAAACAGTAAAGGTCCCAGTACTGAGCCTTGCGGGACACCATATCTTACTTCCTATAATGATTGAATATTGTCAGCACATTTCCATATGTACTAGAATCGATTTGGTAAACAAGAACTAAACCAGGTAAGGACATTGCCTGTGAGCCCAATGTTATTTTCTAGCCTGTGTAGTAAAATAGAATGATCAGTGATGTCAAATGCTGCACTTAAGTCTAACAACATAATTAAAGTGGAGGTTCCTTCATCAGAGGATATCAGAATGTCATTTACAACACACGTTAGTGCCGTTTCAGTAGTATGACCAGTGCGGAAGCCAGACTGGAATTTCTCAAATAAATTGTGATGCATAAGGCGAGATAAAGGGTAAATTTGATATGGGTCTATAATTATTTAGTATATGTACATTTAGGTCTGACTTTTTAATGGTACTATGCCATGCAATAATAAACTATTGATAATGCTAAGAATAGGTGCTGCAAGAACATCCATTGTGCTTTTTAGTAGTCTTGTTGGCACTGGATCATCTAGGGAACAAATAGTAGTTTTCATATTAGAAATTAAAGTTTAGACTGCCTGTACTGTTACAGGATTAATATTTCTAAAGTGTTGAATGAAGGGTATGACAGGGTGTGCCAAGCTAGTACATGGTTTACACTATGGTGCTGAGACCTAGGATCTTATGTTTTTAATTTTCTAATTAAAGAAGTTCATAAAGATTGAGCTGCAAATGTCTATTGGTATTTTGCATTGTAGATCTGAATTTCCATTTTTTTAAATTAGCCACTGTTCTAAACAGTACATGAGGACTATTATTGTTATTTTCTATTAGTTTAGAATAGTAGTTTGAGCGAGCTTTAACGTGTGCTTTTTTATTTATTTATTTTTTATTCTGTCCATGCAATTTGAAAGACCTTCATCTTTGTTGTTCTTCATCTACACTCCAGTTTTTGACAGTCTAATTTAAGAGCATGAATGTTCTCATTAAACCAGGGAGAATTTCTTTGTGCTTTGATCACTTTTGTTTTAAGGGGAGCTACTGTGTCCAGAGCATCTCTCCAGGTCATATTATAATTTGATGTTACTGGATCTAAATAGTTTTTCAGAAATACACTTGACTTATTCAAAGCATGTATACATTTTGAAGCATAATTACAGTCTAGATGTCACAGTCTTTGTTTTAATCTGTGAGTGTATTGGTAAAGGCAGAACCAAATCAAACGTAATTAGTTATTGGTCAGAAATAACTTCATTTAATGGAGTAATATTTAAATTTTGAATTTCAGCTCTTAAGTTATAATTAAATATAATGTATGAATTTAACAAATAAGTAAAGCATTTGCTAAAAGTGTTATGTTTCCACATCAATGTGTACATTAAAATCCCCCATCAACACTATATGATCATAATTATAGCCAAATCAGAAAAAAAGTTGTCGAAATCAGTCATGAACTATGAATATGGCACTTGTGATCTGTAGCACAGCACTGCAGTTGTGCTGGAATCTGTTTTAACATTTAAAAATGAGTTCCTCAAAAGATGTGAAGTCGCTTGAACTTTTAGAAGCAATTTGTATTTTTTTAACAATTATTCCAAGGCCTCCTCCTCGACCGTAATGTCTAGATTTATGAAGGAATGTGTATTCATCTAGTGACAACTCAGCTAGGAGAACAGTGTCAGATTTACTAAGCCAGGTTTCAGTGAGAAAACACAGATCAGATTTTGTACTTAATATAATATCATTTACTAAAACGGCTTTACTTCCAAGAGAGTGAATGTTTAATAAGCAGCATTTAAAACTGCATAGTTCTTTCTGAACTGGTGATATGTTTCTTGTTTTAATTTGAACCAAGTTACTATTACAGGTGCCCCTGGTGGAGTATCTTGTTTTATCTCTTGGTTTAATTATATGCCTTATTTTTCGTTTGCAAAGTAATTTAAGGTTTCTATCATGACATAAGATGCTTAACAACAGGGATTATGGGTAACAACTACAGGATAGTAAAAGGTGGGTTAAACAACAGCCTATGATTTGAGATCACAAGACTGCTGCCTGGATGATGCTCTAACCAGTCAGTTTTTGGCAGTTTTTTTGCCATATTTCGGGATAATACAAAATATTCCCTCCAGTTAGGATGAAGACCATCTCTCTTGAAAAATTCAGGCCTTTCCCAAAAATCATCCCAATTGTTCACAAAGGCTGTGCTTTTATTTGTACACTGGGTTTCTAGCCAGCAGTGAAGGGAACACAATCTGTTATAAATCACATCCCCTGTATATAATCTTGTTATAGGGCCAGACACAATTAAATTCTGATATTGCCTTTTTTGCTTTGGTGCATAGAGGGATGAAGTTCCCCTTTAATACCTCAGAATGCTGTAAATAAATATTGTTAGTGCAGACATACAGCAATAAGGTACTGTAGAAACTTCATTGTTGGCAACACAATCCAATTGGGTCTCAATGTCAGAAATGTTCACCGCTGGAAGGCATTTAACATTAACTGCTGGTTTAACATAGTTTGGAATTCTAACATTCTGCATTGTGGAATCTCCAATTGTGAGCACCTTATTGTTCTCAGGATCCACAGGCGCACTGCAGAGTGCTGAGAATCTTTTCTGTGTCCAAATTGGTGACTTGGGTACCGAGGGACTTAATTTTGGCTTTTTAGATCCCTGTCTCACTGTTACCCACTCTTCCTGTGGCTGAATTGGTGCTTCTGATTTCGGATACACACTGATTACAGTGGGACATGAAGAGACTGAAGCCACTTCAGTAATAGTTGAATTGTATAAACAAACTTTAGTCAATCCAATTTTTGGTTTGCCTAATTGCTATCAGGTTCCTAATGCGGTTCTCCAATTTGCGTATTTTCCCAACCAGATCTAAATTAATTAAGCACTTTTGTATGGAAAACCTGTGCCATACATCATGTAGGACATTCAACATATAAACATACCTTTGACAGGCAGAGAACAGATGGAACTTACGTTTAGCGCTGAGTTCATCCTCTTCCCTTTCCGCAGTAGCTTCGGTGCTTTCAGTGATTCCTGTATTCAGCTGTGAGACCGTCGGTTTTTAGCTTTCACCACCTGCTGGGCATCTGACTCCTACTTCGCACTGTTGGTCACTTCCCCCTGTGAAATGTCAGTTACTTCTCTTTGTTGGGTGTTGGCTTTACTTCAGTTGAGCTTACCTGATGATTTAATTAGTTTTCAGCTATATTTTTTTCTGTTATTTGTGAAAAGCTATGTGTGATACTCTGCTGCTCCGTGCTACTGCTAGTTACTTTTCTGTCTGAATCACAGACTGTTGAGCCAGTGGTGCTGGAGTGAATATAGCTGCCTTAGAAAGTCTGTCTCACTACCTTGCTGTCCCTAAGTGATGGATATTATGTCTTCAGAGTAATATGTATCTAAGGAACATTCAGTTTCTATAAGTTGCCATATATATATATATATATATATATATATATATATATATATAATATTCTATGAAATATAAGTATTACATATAGCTCAATTCATATTGGGGTCCAGCATCCTTATATCAATTTTCAAAGTGCAGTGGAATAGGATATGCGATCGTGCGTCAGATTATTGTGGCTGGTGTGATGTGGAACTTTTTCTATCTGCCCTTAGCTATGAGTATTGTATACCACTAGTGACAAATCATCAGTTACCTAGTACCTTGTTCTTTGTTGCTCTGTAAGTCCTCTTATATGTTTATTCATTTTGTCCCATATGCTTCTACTTACTACTGAATCTGCCAGATGGTCACTTCTGTCAATATTTGTTTTCTGTTCAGTTTATTTTCCTTCTTCTGACTGTGCTGCCATTACTTGCAGCCCATACAAGTCCAGAGTGCTATTTCAACTATCAACAATGTATGCGTGGTCGGAACATACAGATGAGATTCCGTCACTGACTATGTGACATCCTGGTGCTGTTCTATTGGCTGGAGTCATTGTAGGGTAGCTGTCTAATAATGGTGCTGATGACAAATGTGGAGGGGGGTGAGAAATTCATCATCTAAATCCAAGGCACAGAATTTTCTGGCCCTAGTGTACTTTATATGTTAGGGCCACATACTGTATAAACTCCTGAGTTCATTATTAAAAGTCTTAGGTAACTGAAGGAAAACTTACTGTTTCTAACTGATTTTTACATCTCTGTTTCCTGTTTACTTGCTGAAGTCAAAGCTTCTAAAGTCTTACTACCTTAACACCTATATTCTGGATCCATACTCCACACTTCCTGTTTTCTTGGAGGCACTACCTACTCCTAATCTAGTTTCACTGGTATTGAGGGTTAAAAATCTGTTTTTCTGTTAACTGCACCAAATAAATTACAAATTTATTTTACAATATTACAATAATACTAAGTAGTGTTATAAAGTGTGTTCTGAGACTTCTCTCAGGTAAAGGCAGAATTTTTGAGGTAAGGTAGTTCTGTTGATAATGGAAATGTCATGAAGTTTAGAACAAATCCAGGCACTGTTTATCAAGTGCAGCTTTTTTTTTAGAAATGAAAGCGATAGAAAGAATCATGAATGTACCTCAGAAAAAAATGCACCATCTTCTCTTTCCCACTCTGTACAGAAAACAGAAATGATTAAAGTTTTATTAAACCTGTTAGTTAAATCTGCTTTCATCACATCATCTTGAGTACAGCAAAAGTGTGTGTATAAATTTAGTATATCTATACTAATAAAAGGCAAAGCCCTCACTGACTCACTCATCAGTAATTCTCCAACTTCCCGTGTAGGTAGAAAGCTGAAATTTGGCAGGCTTATTCCTTACAGCTTACTTACAAAAGTTAAGCAGGTTTCATTTCGAAATTCTACGCGTAATGGTCATAACGGTCAACAGCGTCCGCCATGTTAAACTTTCTTATTTATGGCCCCATCTTCACGAAATTTGGTAGGAGGCTTCCCTGCGCTAACCGAAACTGATGTACGTACTTATTTCGGTGGTATGATGCCACTGTCGGCCACCATATTAAACTTTCCAACGGTCTTTGTTACTTATGGGCCCATCTGGTGAAATTTGGTACGCGGGTTCCCAACGCTAACTGAATCCTACTTACGTACACACAGTTAGGTCCATAAATATTTGGACAGAGACAACTTTTTTCTAATTTTGGTTCTGAACATTACCACAATGAATTTTAAATGAAACAACTCAGATGCAGTTGAAATGCAGACTTTCAGCTTTAATTCAGTGGGGTGAACAAACCGATTGCATAAAAATGTGAGGCAACTAAAGCATTTTTTTAACACAATCCTTTCATTTCAGGGGCTCAAAAGTAATTGGACAAATTAAATAACTGGAAATAAAATGTTCATTTCTAATACTTGGTTGAAAACCCTTTGCTGTCAATGACAGCCTGAAGTCTTGAACTCATGGACATCACCAGATGCTGGGTTTCCTCCTTTTTAATGCTCTGCCAGGCCTTTACTGCAGCGCCTTTCAGTTGCTGTTTGTTTGTGGGCCTTTCTGTCTGGAGTTTAGTCTTCAACAAGTGAAATGCATGCTCAATTGTGTTAAGATCAGGTGACTGACTTGGCCATTCAAGAATTTTCCACTTCTTTGCTTTAATAAACTCCTGGGTTGCTTTGGGTCATTGTCCATCTGTATCATGAAACGCTGCCCAATCAATTTGAATGCATTTAGCTGGATTTGAGCAGACAATATGTCTCTGAACACCTCAGAATTCATTTGGCTGCTTCTGTCCTGTGTCACATCATCAATAAACACTAGTGTCCCAGTGCCACTGGCAGCCATGCACGCCCAAGCCATCACACTGCCTCCACCGTGTTTTACAGATGATGTGGTATGCTTTGGATAATGAGCTGTTCCACGCTTTCTCCATACTTTTTTCTTGCCATCATTCTGGTAGAGGTTGATCTTGGTTTCATGTGTCCAAAGAATGCTTTTCCAGAACTGTGCTTGCTTTTTTAGATGTTCTTTAGCAAAGTCCAATCTAGCCTTTCTATTCTTGAGGCTTATGAGTGGCTTGCACCTTGCAGTGCACCCTCTGTATTTACTTTCATGCAGTCTTCTCTTTATGGTAGACTTGGATATCGATACGCCTACTCCCTGTAGAGTGTTGTTCACTTGGTTGGCTATTGTGAAGGGGTTTCTCTTCACCATGGAAATGATTCTGCGATCATCCACCACTGTTGTCTTCCGTGGACGTCCAGGTCTTTTTGCGTTGCTGAGTTCACCAGTGCTTGCTTTCTTTCTCAGGATGTACCAAACTGTAGATTTTGCCACTCGTAATATTGTAGCAATTTCTCGAATGGGTTTTTTCTGTTTTTGCAGCTTAAGGATGGCTTCTTTCACCTGCATGAAGAGCTCCTTTGACTGAATGTTGTCTGTTCACAGCAAAATCTTCCACATGCAAGCACCACACCTCATATCAACTCTAGGCCTTTTATCTGCTTAATTAATAATGACATAACGACGGACTTGCCCACACCTGCCCATGAAATAGCCTTTGAGTCAATTGTCCAATTACTTTTGAGCCCCTGAATTGAAGGGATTGTGTTTAAAAAAATGCTTTAGTTGCCTCACATTTTTATGCAGTCATTTTGTTCACCCCACTGAATTAAAGCTGAAAGTCTGCACTTCAACTGCATCTGAGTTGTTTCATTTAAAATTCATTGCGGTAATGTACAGAACCAAAATTAGAAAAAAGTTGTGTCTGTCCAAATATTTATGGACCTAACTGTATATACGTCCATAGCTTGCAGCTCAGTCGCCGTGTAAAGCGGTGTTGGGTCCTCCATCCCCACGCCTCCCATGTAGTTGGCTGCCTGCCTATATAAGGCCGTCCATCGCTCCGGTCTCTTCATTCCCTTCCTTGCTTCGCCTCGGTATTCAAGTCTTCCTGCTGATAACTGCAGCCTTTTTATTTAATCCACGGCTTCTCCGCTGTTTTATTGTTCATTTATTACGTTTATAGTTATTGTGTATGTATTTTAGACTTAGTTTACATTGTTCAGGTACCCATTTCCTTTTATCGTTCCAACCGTACCCCCATTAACATGTCTATCGAGGTGATCATCATTGATCAAAGAACTGTCACTTACCGAGTGGTTTCCATGCCCGGAGATGGCGACTGCCTTTTCCATTCTCTGTGTTACATATTGCACGGCCATATCAGGCTCACTCTTGATATCTGGAGGAACATTGTGTCTTATGTATTGAATAACTGGGACAGGTTCAAGGTGTGGACTGATGACGGTACAGGAGATAATTATACTACACAGGAGCACTATAAGAGTGAAGTGCTTAAGCCCTTCACCTATGGTTCTGCATGTGAGTTGATGGCTGCCGCTGAATTGTTCGGTTGTCGCTTTCAAGTGTACCGAAATGGCCAAATATTTTACACCTTTGGACAATCGCCAATGCCTCTTAAACATCTTAGATTCACAGGTGACAATTTGAGTAGTGGACACTTTGATGTTTATGAATGTTTAAACTCCCAAAAGCTGGATGCGAAGTTATCAATGACACCCATTTCAATTCAAATGCCTCCAATTTCCAGTAAGGCTGTGCTTCGCAATGACAAATAATAAGTCTCAGGGACAGACCCTACAAAAGGTTGGCATTGTTTTGAGGCAAGATTGCTTTTCACATGGCTAACTATACGTTGCATGCTCAAGAGTAAGCTCAGCACACAGCTTGATCATATTACAACCGGAGGGCTGAACTGACAACGTGGTATACAAAGAATTATTGGTATATTTTCCCTCAGTTTAAAAAGGTTTACTTTACTTCTTAATAAAAATTTTAAAGCAGTGCTTTGCCGCTGTGAAGCGTGGGTATTTTGCTAGTTAGACATATTCAGTAAATGTTCAATTTTAATGTAAAATAATGATACACTAATTTTTTCAGGTTCCATTTTGAAGAAACTTTTGCACACAGGAAACTCTATTAAGGTAAGTTTTAGTCATTTTCTCTTTATGGTATTTTGTGAAAATATGTGATTGACTTTACTTTCTCATTATTTTATGCAGAAAGTTCAAATTAAACATATTTAGGTAATATTTTGTCACTCATTTTTAAAAATTAGTCATAGACTTAATATTCATAATTGTTTTACATGTTTTTACAATTATTGACTTTTTTCTGTGTAATATCTTGTAATAAGTACATTTTGTTTAATTTGTTGCATGTGATTCACATGCTTAAGAATCGTTTTATTTTCACCAATGGAAAAAGTCAAATAAGTTATAATTATTAAGTTGCACTGTAAGCGGTGCCACCTCTATGTATGCTAGGAATTTATGTTTATGTGCATGGTTACGTTGGTATAGTTCATTCCTTTGCATTACTCTGGAATGAAAACTTTTAGTAGGCTCTTTTATAGATAGATAGATAGATAGATAGATAGATAGATAGATAGATAGATAGATAGATAGATACTTTATTAATCCCAAGGGGAAATTCACAATGTACGTATATGTACAATGTACGTATATATACGTACATGGCCAATTTATATTTTCTTATTTATTACGAGTAGTATGTAATGCACTACTAAACATCTGCCTAAATGATACAGAAAAATGAGACTATTAGACTTGTTCATTTTCTTATGTTATTTATTATTCTAGATAAGGTGTGAAGGCATTCGTCTTTTTTTACTGTGGCTTCAAGCACTGCAGACAAATTGTTCAGAGGAGCAGCTTTTAATTTTTGCATGTCTTGTGCCTGGTTTTCCTGCGGCTTCTTCTGCTAAGGGTCCTTGCACTCTGGACACCATCATTAATAATTCCCCAAATAATATTGCAGATGGTGAGTACTAAAAGAAAAATGTTACGTTTTCCCAACTCCCCCAAATGATGAATATTTTGACTGGTACTCTACTTAATGTAAAGTGCTCTTGTGTAGGAGAAAAAACTGATGATGGTCTGTAGGTTTAATACATTTTGGAAAAGATCAGCAGTTCCACACCTTTAAGCCAAAAATAGTAAAACAGGTTACTAAAACCAGGATACAAAAGGAAAAGCTCCTGACAGCTTTGATTGAGAAAACTGACAAAAAGCGTCTAGGATCAGACTGTGTTTTTTATTTTGGCATGGGCAGAAGGGCTTCTCAAAAAGAAATCTTTTAATTATTTTAAGTTAATATAATACTGGTTAAAAATTTTCAAATTTAAAATGCAAAAAATTTTTTTGGGAGCGGGAGGGTTGCAGGCATTGCTCAAGAAAATGGTCATGTAAATTAGTTGAAGTATATGAGCTTGAAAACTCTTTTGTCTGCTAAGATTTCTCCATTGTCACCATTTGGATGCGTAAATACAAAAAATATGTTACTGTAGATGGTAGTAATACTGCAGATAAATGTTTTAAGAAAATGTACACAAATTCCATTATTTTCATAAATATTTTTTGCATTAGTCTGATATTATAATGGTTTTATTTTGTGCTTCATAAAATGATACTACATTATGTTTTCTTCTTTTATGATATGTACTATACAATAGTAAGAATACTGTTTTGTGCAATTGGAAAAATGCACTGATTTATTGTACTTTCTGTTTATTCATCCATACTTGCAATTTATATACATAGCAGACATAATACAACAGGACACTTCTTAGCGCTGATGCATTTTGAATCCCAAGTGCAGTCGTCTGTGTGAAGTTTACATGTTCTCTGCATGCTAAGTGTGTTTTTCTTTCACTTCCTCAAATACATGAATACATAAGGGAATACGGCATAAAAAAATAATTGTGTATAAGTTACTTACCCGTATAGTTTGTAGTGGTTGCTGAGAAAACGTTTTAATGTTACAGTATGCTTCATGGAAAATTGACATAACAGAAAAAAATATAAGGTGAAGCAAATCCTAGAAATAACCTTCATTATCCAGATGTCTGAACTGGGAGAAAGAAGTTCTCCAGGATTGTGACAGGTTTTTTTGGGGATTTTATAGAAAATTATATTCCCCCTCACTTCACTTCATGGAAAAGGTTTTTATTAAGGACATCTCTGTGTTTTGCTCTGTTCAGCTTTCCCTCAACCCTGATTAGTCTTCCAGTCCCTGCCACTGAAAAACAACCTCACAGCATGATGCTACCACAGGGGAATCAGCTGTTCCTGGTTTCCTCCAGATGTGACAATTAGAATTTAGACCAAACATTTAAGTCTTGGTTTCGTCAGAATAGAGAATCTTGTTTCTCATAGTCTGAGGTCCTTTAGATGCATTTTTGTAATACTACTTCAAATAGGCTTTTTATTGTCATTTGTCATTTTGGCCGCTCTGCCATAAGGCCAAGATTAGTAGAGTCCTGTACTGGTGGTTGTCCTTCTGAAAGTTACTCCCATCTCCAAACAGTTTCTCTGGAGCTCAGCCGGAATCACCACTCTTAGTAAGGTCCTTCTCTCGTACTTCCTTGAGCTGACCTCTAAGCCAAGCTGAGCAAGTGCCATGGTTGTTCCAAACTTACTCCATTTAAGGATTAGGGGGACCACTGTGCTTTGCGGGCAACTCAGACCTCATAACGTGGTTTTTGCATACACATTTTAAACTGTGGGGCCTTATACAGACAGAAGTATGCCTTTCCTAATCGTACAATCAACTAAATTTGCTACAGGTGGACTCCAGTCAAAGATTAGAGTCAACTCAATGATGATCAATAGAATGGGATGCGCCTGAGTCAAACTTCAAGTGTCATAATAAATAAAAAATCCCTAAAGACCTGTTTTTTTTCTTTTTCATGCTGGGAAAATGAGTGTTCTTTGATGATGGAAAAAATGAATTTAAACTGCTGAAACATACAAAAAAATGTGGAAAAAGTGTTGGGATCCAAATACTTTCTGAAGGCACTGTATATAATGCTAAGGAGAGGATATTGATACATCACAATATTATTGTGAGGTTACACAATACAATTTAGCAGTTAATGCAAGTCACAAAGAAGAAACATTATGCCTGTGGATTACATACTTCATCAAAGCCAGCTATTGGAAATTTCTTAGTGATCTGGCTCAGCTGATGTTTGCATTATTGTTTACATATTCATCGGATGTTGCAATTTTCTTATTCTTTTTTCTTAATTTCTGAATTTGAGTACTGTAAGCTCTTAAGCTGAACTTTGGAAGTGTGCTGGCGTGGCTTGTCTTCTTGACAATAAGTAACATGTCAGAAGAGTTTTATCAGAAGAAGGGGGGGGGGGGGAATTCTGTGGCTTTGCAAAATGGCCATATGTTTGCTTTGTTAATGTATATGATGTTATCAAAAGCATACATAAAAACATTAAATGCTATAGCTTGGTGTACAGCTATAAAGCCATTATTAATAAAAATGATCATGTTACTTTAAAATTGTGTGTTTTCTTTTCTGATGATTATAAATGAATTACAAAAATGACAATTTTGACTTTAATTCATGTAAGGCAAAATTCTTCCTGAAGAAATTGTACCTCTGGTGCCAGCAGTTCCAGGTGAAAAGATTGCAGATGACCAGACATGCTTCTTTCTTGAAGTTGTTCTGAAGTACATGGTTATTCAGGTAAGTGGCATGTTAGAATAAACCATGTGTGTTTTTATCTTTGATTATAAAAATCACATATATTTTTTCTAGTTTTCCATTAATTTAACATATTTCATGAATACAGAGTTTCATCATTATGGTTCAGTATCAGACAAAAGCAAGATTTTTACACTTTTAACTCTTTTAGGGCTATTTTTTTTTTTGTTTCTTTTCTCCCAGGGCTGAATATTTTTCCAAAAACTAACTTTTTTTTAAAAAAAGAACACAAAGCAATTGAAATCAACAAAAAATATTTACTTTTGACAAATGTTACTGTCTTGCATGTTGTATGAGCCTTCATACTCTATGATTTCACATACATTTTACACAGCAAAGTCCTGCAAAGTCTGATCTCGCTCAAAGCAGCCAATTTCAGTCATTGCCACATTGTACTGCTTACAATATGTGTTGCTTTGGTGCCTACTTTTCAATTGTCTGTTGCTGCACTTTCTCACATATATTGTTAGTGTGTACTGTAGAGAGACGAGTCACCCGTTTGCCATCGTGCCATGCCACTGCCACCAAGTTTTCTGCCCGCATGAAAACCCTATTGTCACCTCTTTTCATCTTCAGCCTGTCTGGCTTCAACTGTGAAGCCATATGTATCCTGTTCACCCTCACTGTGCCACAAGCTTCAATTCCTCTGCTCTGTAGCTCCATGAACAATTCTGGGCATGTATAAAAATTGTCCAAATGTACACAACATGACCCAGATGTTCATAACCCTGAAGCAGCTCCAGCACAACCTGACTTGTCAAGGGACAGTTCTCTCTTTGAAAGAAATACTTTCCTGTATATGTAATTACTTTCAGGCAGAAACCAGTGTTTGCTACTGCCAGTACAAAATCCTTTATGCCATACTTTGTGGGCTTGTCTGGCATATATTTGCAGAAAAAAAGGTGTCCCTTTTATTTTATCACAAATCACAGCCAGGCTGATAAAATTGTTTCTATGTTGGTTCCACAATGTCAAGCAGGGGCTGAACTTTATGCATGGCATTATAGCCTGGCTCACCCCATGGGATTTGCTTCTGTTTATTACAGAAGTGAATAAAACTTTGCAGCATCACGTACCTATCATCACGCTGCATAACCTATCCAAAGCCACCAGGGGACAAAGCACGTTTGGACCAATGCTCCCTGAAGTTATATCACCAGTTCTGTCCCATCTCTATTTGTAATGCCACAGCGCGCTTCATCTCGTCTTTTGTTGTGGGTTTGCACTTTGAAAAACGAGAATGCGATGCAAGCGCAGCCCGCGATTCAAAAAATTTCTCTGACTACCTGTTTGTCTCATCTGACAGTAGCTGAAAAGCAGCATCAGGAGAGAGCAGCCTGAAGTAGTTCAGCAGCTGGTGATCTGTCGTGTCCAACAGCAATCCATGCTGTCTTGTGAAGTCCGGTAGCCGGTTCGGCACCCACGGATCAATGTTTGTGTATTCCTCCCACGCGAACCTTGCCGTAGATGCATCGGCTGCGTGAATGCGCTCAGCTGGCAGCGGACCAGCTGGCGCGGCATCGGCTGGTGTCCGATCAGCTGATGCCGGCTTCTCACTCTCTTGTTCGATCTCCTGATCACTGTCAATAAAATCTGATTCTGAAAAATCAGAGTCTGACTCCGCGATAATGCGCAAAACATTGTCTGCCGAGTGTTTTCTTTTCTGCACTCGCTTCGCTCCCTTGTGACCTGTCGATGCCATCTTGCCATTGTTTACATTTCGCAACTCACGCACACGCAAGGATTAGTTGCCGAGTCAACGAGTCTAGCATTCCTCCAAGCACAGAGGGAATGCCTGCGACGTGACAGTGAGTTTTGTCGCCATTAACAGCTGATTGTCGCCCTCTATCCCTGGATGTCGACTTTTGTCGACATTTGCCCTCAACCCCACACAAAAACCCACTCTTACTCACAAAGGGTATAATATAAAGTTAAATTTGGTATCATTACATGGTGTAAATTAATGCTGTAAACATTTTTTAACAGTTTAAACTAAACCTAGCATTAGTTGCACTGTTTAGTTTTGAGGCAGCTCATAAGAGATGCTTGACATGCACATCTTTCCAGTAACTTTTTTTTGTACTCCTGCATTCTTCTTCTTCTTCCTGTGACTTCTTCTCTGTGTGCGTGTGTGTTACTTATCAACAAAAACACTATTTTCCATTTAGTTAAATTGCTGAAATTTGGTAGTATGATAAATCTAGGGCTTTAAGTGTCCACTAAGAAAGGAAATTACAGTATAAAGGTATTGGTATACATTTTGGTCACACCATATAGAAATTGCAACACTTTTTATACATGCATCATGATGCATACATTTCAGGGTGCCATAATGTTTGTGATTATTCAGATGTGTTTCATTGCTTCAAGAGGTAGGCAGGCATAAGATACCTAGGCTTCCTTCTATTCTTTGGATTCTTTAGTTGACATTGTTCAACATGAGGACAAGATCTGTGCCAGTGAAACCTTAGGATTACTTAAATTGATTGTCTGTAATATCATTAAGAAGAAATAACACACTTGTGAGCTCAGTAATTGCAAAGGGACTGGTAGGCCAAGGTAGAGCTGCCCTGCTGATGACAGGAGAAACCTTACTATGAAAAAGAAAAAGCACAAATGCCTGAGTGACAAATCAGAAAGGTAGATATTTGTATGTGTCAGTGACTACTATTCCACAGAAGACTTAATGAACAGAAATACTGAGGCGACACTGCATAGTGCAAACCACTAGGTAGCGCCATAATAACAGTATGGCCAGATTACAGTTTGCAAAACTGTACTTAAAATAGCCTGCAGAAATCTGGAAAAAGGTCTTGTGGATAGACAAGACAAAGATGAAGCTGTATCAGAGTGATGGCAATAGCAAAGTTTGGTGACTTAAAGGAACTGCCCAAGGTCCAAAGCATACCACCTCATCTGTTAAACGTGGTGGTGTTATGGCTTGGGCATGTATGGCTGCCACAGGTACTGGCACACTTATTTTCACTGATTATGTAACAGTAACAGTTGCACAAAGAATTCTGAAGTGTGTATAGAAAATATCTTAAGTGCTCAAGTTCCTGTGAATGCCTTCAAACACATTGGACAGTGCTTCATCCTACAGCAAGATAATAATCCCAAACATACTGCTAAAGTAGCACAAGAGTTTTTCATAGTTAAAAAGTTCTTTTCTATTAGAAATGCTTGAAAGCTTTCACTTTGGAAAGAAGCATTTCAGTATAAAAGTATGGGCAGTGCTATTTGCATCCTTACTACCATTTTAGTTAGTGTTTAATTTTGGATAAGCTGAAACCCTGCTATAAAAAAGTAAGGTACAGAAAATGAATGCTTTTTTTTTTTACTTTTATTTGCTTAGATTAGGTGTTTGAAGTTTTGTTATTTGATCTTCTAATTATGTGTTCAGTTTGGTACTCAGTTGTCTGCTGTCTGTCTCATTAGAACACCATAGTTAGTCTTGGTGCTTTTATGCTACTTTGTTATTAATTAAGCATATCACAATATTTGTGGAGACAATATGAACATTTTGATATTACTCAAATTAATAATTCTTTTAACTCCTGTATTAAATAAAGTGTGCAGCATTAGTCAGGTTGGTGATAGTCAGCTGTTTCTTTTACTATAACTATTAAACAGGCTAAATTATTAGCTCACTTAATTAAAATTAATAGGGTAAGAAATAAGTGGACTAGTTAACCAGATGATTAGTATTCAACAAGGAAAGGACAGATTTCAGAAACTACATTTTCTTACTTCAAGGTACCTGCACATCATATTAAATTACATCAACATGTGGTAAACACATTGGTTCAAATGTCTTCCACATGCTTTAATCTAAAACATCAAATAGGATGATTAATTTAGAAGAATGTATATTTTAAAACTTTCATTTATGTATTAGGAATGTGGGCAAGTTGTAGCTTAAAACCAAAGTTCTAGATTAATGAAAGCTTAAAAAAAGCCTTAAGGAAAAAAGATAAAGTGTTAAATTATTATTCATCACTGTTTGTATGTATTTTTATATTTATAAAAACATTTTTTTTGCTTCAATTTGTAAAAGGCTTCAGGTTTAGAATGGAGAAGCAAGGAGAATGAAGACACTGGATTCATATTTTTGTTCACACTTTTTAAGAAGTATTACCTTCCTCACTTGTTCCCAAATTTTACTAAGTTTACAAACTTGTATAAACCTTTACTAGGTGAGCAAAATATCTTTTGACAATTCTTTTTGTTGTTCTATTTCATTAATAAGAAATTATTGGGTTGGTACAAGTTAAATGTTTTCAGTACACACTGTGTGTTATTTTTTTCAATTTATCAACACAAAGTTAAATTGAAAGTGGTCTGGTATAAGAGAAAAATATAACTTAACAGACCCAATGCAAGATTTAATGGGAGACTAATTTGTATATGAATTGTGTTATAATGATACTTAAGAGTGTACTCACACTAAGCACGTTTGTTCCATACCGTGATCATCCCCCATCCCTACTGCCCCGCTGGCCTACACTCTCACTGTGCTTAACGTTCTGGGCCCAGGCAAGCTTTCGTCATGACCATGCGACTTTGTGTTAAGCCAAAGATACGAATATGGAATGACGGCATGCATGTCAAAATGATTTTACTTATTTTGTGGTTGTTTTGGAGTTTTGTAGGACAGGGTGATGCTCCACCCTCTTACAAATTTATTGAGTGTGCAGCATAGTGTTTGGCAGTTAATCATGCTGCATGTATGAGAAGACTTTTACTGTGGTAAATTGGGCTACTGTTGGCCGAGGGAGAAGAAGAGGGGGTAGGTATGTCTGGAGGCAGGAGGAGATAGATTAGGATAGTGGAAGTGAGTGTTGGCAGTATGACTGGTAAGGCGAGAGAGATAGCCGATATGGAGAGAAGGAAGGTTGATATATTGTGCATGCAAGAGAATAGATGGAAGGGGGAGAAAGGCCAGGTGTATCGGAGGTGGGTTCAAATTGTGCTAACATGGTGTGGGTGGGAGGTGAAATGGAATAGGGGGTTATCCTGAAGGAACAGTTTGTCAAGAGTGTTTTGCAGGAGAAAAGAGTGTCTGACAGAGTGTTGATCATGCAGCTGGAAATCGATGTGATGATGAATACTATTAGTGCATATACCCCGCAAGTTGCGATGGATTCGAAAGATAGTTTCCGGAGTGAGTTGGATGAAGTGGTGAAGAGTGTACTCAAGGGAGAGGGACTGGTGATTGGAATGGATTTCAGGGGACATGTTGGTGAAGTGAACAGAGAGGATGAGGAGGTGATGGGCAGGTATAATATCGAGGAGAGAAATGAAGAAAGTCAGATGGTAGTGGATTTTGCAAAATAATCTACATGGCCCTGGTGAACATGTATTTTAAGAAGAGGGAGGAGCAAAGGGTAGAGGAAGATGCACACAGCTGGATTATATCCTGTGTAGGTGGCTCAATCTGAAGGAGACTGGAGACTGTAAAGTGGTGGCAGGGGAAAGCATATTTAGGCAGCACAGGTTGGTAGTTTGTAGGATGACAGTGGAGATCAAGAAGAGGAAGAGAGTCAGGAGAGAGCTAAGGATCAAATGGTGAAAGTTGAAGAAAGAAGACTGTAAGGTAGAGCTCAGGGAGGAGGTAAAACAGGAAGTAGGTGGCAGTGAAGAATTACCAGATAGCTGTGCAGCGACAGCAGAAGTGGTAAAGGAGACAGCTTGAAGGGTGCTTGATGTTACATCTGGACAGAAGAAGGAGGTCAAAGAAACCTGGTAATGGAATGGAGACGTACATGAGGGTATACAGAGGACGAGGTTGGTGAAGAAGAAGTGGGATAGTTAGAGAGATGAAGAAAGTAGACTGGAATACAAGCAGATAAGGTGTAAGGTGAAGAGAGATGTGGCAAAGTCAAATAATATGGCGTATGATGAGTTGTATGAGAGGCTGGACCATTTAGCTAAGCAGTGGGATTGAGCTGGGAAAGATGAGCAGCCTGTTAGAGTAATAAAGGATAATGATGGAAACATACTCACAAACAAGGTGAGTGTGTTGAGCAGATGGAAAGAGTACTTTGATAGGTTGATGATAGAGACAGAAGGTTGGATGATGTAGAGCAGCTGTGCGCAACCTGCGGCCGTATGGCCGCATGCGGCCGTGGGCAAGGACTTTGGCGGCCGTGGACGTGTATATTAAAGTGTACGTAATGGCGGCCGTGCAGGTGTAGGGTCTCTGGACTCCAGCGAGTAAGGGGGCTCAACGCCGCGGAATCTTTGTCGGCCGGGTCGGTATGGTGACGCCGAAAGCCGATTTGGACTCTGGGGTCTCTAGACTCCTGCAAGTGTAGAATCTCAAACACCGCAGAACCTTCCTTAGCCGGGTCGGTATGTTGACCAAAATGTTGCCCTTTATATATTCATCGTGGAAATCAGCAGTAGAATACCCACAACTACGAGAACTGGCCAGGAACATTCTCGTTCTTTTCGGAAGCACTTATTTGTGCGAAGCAGCGTTTTCCAGAATGAAATATCTGAAAAACAAGTACCGAACCCGATTGGTAGACAGCAATCTAGAGTCTGGAATACGGCTAATGGTCTCCAGCGAGTCCCCTGACTTTGCAAGTCTGTCTGCAAACATGCAAGAGCAAGGAAGCCATTAATGGCGATGTTTTCCAAACTTCCTGAAACAATTGCTGTAAAGGTTTTTTGTCCTATATGACGTTTCGTAGACATTTTTTTACATATGTAGACCAGTAAATTGAATATTGTCAGATATATCATACTCTGTTTTAATGTGTAATCTGTAAATTTTTACATAAATCATAAAACATTATTAAGTTTACTTGGACTTACTGGCGGCCGTTATTAAAGTAAAAAGTCTGTAGTGCGGCCGTTATTAAAGTAAAAAGTCTGTAGTGCGGCCGTCAATAGCGGAAAGGTTGCGCATGCCTGATGTAGAGATAAAGAACCAGGAAGTGCAATGGATTAACAAGGAGGAAATAAGTACATCTATGAAGAGAAAGAATGGGACGACTGTTGGTTCAGATGACATACTTATGGAAGTATGAAGGTGTTTAGGAGAGATGGCAGTGGAGTTTTTAACCAAATTGTTTATTGCAATCTTGGAAAGTGAGAGGATGCCTGAGGAGAAGAAGTGTACTGGCACTGAAGTTTAAGAATAGGGGTGATGTGCAGAACAAGAGCAACTACAGTGGGATAAAATTGACCAGCCACAGCATGAAGTTATGGGACAGAGAAGTGAAAGGTTAAGAATGGAGGTGATGATTAGTAAACAGCAGTACAGTACCATGCTGAGAAGAGTGCTACAGATGTGATGTTTGCTCTGAGGGCGTTGATGGAGAAGTATAGAGAAGGCATTGCATTTTGTCTTTGTGGTCTTAGAGAAAGCATATGACACCATGTCTATAGAGGTGTTGTGATATTGTATAAGGAAATCAAGAGTGGCTGCAAAGTATGTAAGTGTGGTACAGGATATCCATCCATCCATCCATCCATCCATCCACCCATCCTCTTCCGCTTATCCGAGGTCGGGTCGCGGGGGCAGCAGCTTGAGCAGAGATGCCCAGACTTCCCTCTCCCCGGCCACTTCTTCTAGCTCTTCCGGGAGAATCCCGAGGCGTTCCCAGGCCAGCCGAGAGACATAGTCCCTCCAGCGTGTCCTGGGTCTTCCCCGGGGCCTCCTCCCGGTTAGACGTGCCCGGAACACCTCAACAGGGAGGCGTCCAGGAGGCATCCTGATCAGATGCCCAAGCCACCTCATCTGACTCCTCTCGATGCGGAGGAGCAGCGGCTCTACTCTGAGCCCCTCCCGGATGACTGAGCTTCTCACCCTATCTTTAAGGGAAAGCCCAGACACCCTGCGGAGGAAACTCATTTCAGCCGCTTGTATTCGCGATCTCGTTCTTTCGGTCACTACCCATAGCTCATGACCATAGGTGAGGGTAGGAACATAGATCGACTGGTAAATTGAGAGCTTCACCTTGCGGCTCAGCTCCTTTTTCACCACGACAGACCGATGCAGCGCCCGCATTACTGCGGATGCCGCACCGATCCGCCTGTCGATCTCACGCTCCATTCTTCCCTCACTCGTGAACAAGACCCCGAGATACTTGAACTCCTCCACTTGGGGCAGGATCTCGCTACCAACCCTGAGAGGGCACTTTTCCGGCTGAGGACCATGGTCTCGGATTTGGAGGTGTTGATTTCCATCCCAGCCGCTTCACACTCGGCTGCGAACCGATCTAGAGAGAGCTGAAGATCACGGCCTGATGAAGCAAACAGGACAACATCATCTGCAAAAAGCAGTGACCCAATCCTGAGTCCGCCAAACCGGACCCCCTCAAAGCCCTGGCTGTGCCTAGAAATTCTGTCCATAAAAGTTATGAACAGAATCGGTGACAAAGGGCAGCCCTGGCGGAGTCCAACTCTCACTGGAAACGGGTTCGACTTACTGCCGGCAATGCGGACCAAGCTCTGGCACTGATCGTACAGGGACCGAACAGCCCTTATCAGGGGGTCCGGTACCCCATACTCTCGGAGTACCCCCCACAGGATTACCCGAGGGACACGATTGAATGCCTTTTCCAAGTCCACAAAACACATGTAGACTGGTTAGGCAAACTCCCATGCACCCTCCAGGACCCTGCTAAGGGTATAGAGCTGGTCCACTGTTCCGCGACCAGGACGAAAACCACACTGTTCCTCCTGAATCCGAGGCTCGACTATCCGACAGACCCTCCTCTCCAGGACCCCCGAATAGACTTTTCCAGGGAGGCTGAGGAGTGTGATCCCTCTGTAGTTGGAACACACCCTCCGGTCCCCTTTCTTAAAGAGGGGGACCACCACCCCGGTCTGCCAATCCAGAGGCACTGTCCCTGATGTCCATGCAATGTTGCAGAGGCGTGTCAACCAAGACAGTCCTACAACATCCAGAGCCTTGAGGAACTCCGGGTGTATCTCATCCACCCCCAGGGCCCTGCCACCAAGGAGTTTTTTGACCACCTCGGTGACCTCAGTCCCAGAGATGGGGGAGCCCACCTCTGAGTCCCCAGGCTCTGCTTCCTCATTGGAAGGCATGTTAGTGGGATTGAGGAGGTCTTCGAAGTACTCCCCCCACCGACCCACAATGTCCCGAGTCGAGGTCAGCAGCGCACCATTACCACCATATACAGTGTTGACACTGCACTGCTTCCCCCTCCTGAGACGCCGGACGGTGGACCAGAATCTCCTCGAAGCCGTCCGAAAGTCGTTCTCCATGGCCTCCCCAAACTCCTCCCACGCCCGAGTTTTTGCCTCAGCAACCACCAAAGCCGCATTCCGCTTGGCCTGCCAGTACTTATCAGCTGCCTCCAGAGTCCCACAGGACAAAAGGGTCCTGTAGGACTCCTTCTTCAGCTTGACGGAATCCCTCACCACCGGTGTCCACCAACAGGTTTTGGGATTGTCGCCACGACAGGCACCGACCACCTTACGGCCACAGCTCCGGTCAGCTGCCTCAACAATAGAGGCACGGAACATGGCCCATTCGGACTCAATGTCCCCCACCTCCCTCGGGATGTGGTCGAAGTTCTGCCGGAGGTGGGAGTTGAAGCTACTTCTGACAGGGGGCTCTGCCAGACGTTCCCAGCAGACTCTCACAACACGTTTGGGCCTACCAGGCCTGACCGGCATCCTCCCCCACCATCGAAGCCAACTCACCACCAGGTGGTGATCAGTTGACAGCTCCGCCCCTCTCTTCACCCGAGTGTCCAAGACATGTGGCCGTAAGTCCGATGACACGACCACAAAGTCGATCATCAAACTGAGGCCTAGGGTGTCCTGGTGCCAAGTGCACATATGAACACCCCTATGCTTGAACATGGTGTTCGTTATGGACAATCCATGACGAGCACAGAAGTCCAATAACAAAACACCGCTCGGGTTCAGATCGGGGGGGCCATTCCTCCCAATCATGCCCTTCCAGGTCACACTGTCATTGCCCACGTGAGCATTGAAGTCTCCCAGCAGAACGAGGGAGTCCCCAGAAGGTATGCCCTCTAGCACCCCTTCCAGGGACTCCAAAAAGGGTGGGTACTCCGAACTGCTGTTCGGTGCATACGCACAAACAACAGTTAGGACCCGTCCCCCCACCCGAAGGCGGAGGGAGGCTACCCTCTCGTCTACTGGGGTAAACCCCAATGAACAGGCTCCAAGTCGGGGGGCAATAAGTATACCCACACCCACTTGGCGCCTCTCACCGGGGGCAACTCCAGAGTGGTAGAGAGTCCAGCCCCTCTCAAGGAGATTGGTTCCAGAGTCCAAGCTGTGCGTCGAGGTGAGTCCGACTATATCTAGCCAGAACCTCTCAACCTCGCGCACTAGCTCAGGCTCCTTCCCCTTCAGAGAGGTGACATTCCACGTCCCAAGACCCAGCTTCTGTAGCCGAGGATCGGACCGCCAAGGTTCCCGCCTTCGGCCACCACCCAACTCACACTGCACCCGACCTCCTTGGCCCCTCTCATAGGTGGTGAGCCCATGGGAAGGGGGACCCACGTTGCCTCTTCGGGCTGTGCCCGGCTGAGCCACATGGGTGCAGGCCCGGACACCAGGCGCTCGCCATCGAGCCCCACCTCCAGGCCTGGCTCCAGAGGGGGGCCCCGGTGACCCGCGTCCGGGCAAGGGAAAACGCCGTCCAAAGTTTTCATTCATCATAGGAGGTTTGAACCGCTCTTTGTCTCATCCCTCACCTAGGACCAGTTTGCCTTGGGTGACCCTACCAGGGGCATAAAGCCCCAGACAACAGAGCTCCTAGGATCATTGGGACACGCAAACCCCTCCACCATGATAAGGTGGCGGTTAAAGGAGGGGTGGTACAGGATATGTACGAGGGAAGTGCAACAGTGGTGAGGTCTGCGGTAGAAGTGATGGATGTGTGTAAGCTGGAGGTTGGATCACATCAGGACTCAGCTGTGAATCCTTTCTTATTTGCAATGGTGATGTACAGGTTGATAGAGGAGATTAGACAGGAGTGATGTTTGCGGAAGACATTGTGATCTGAAATGAGTGTAAGGAGTATGTTGAGGAGGCCCTGGAGAGATGGACATATGCTCTAGAGAGGAGATGAATTAAGGTCAGTAGGACCAAGACAAAATACATATGTGTGAATGAGAAGGATGTCTGTGAATGATGGGGATGCAGGGAGAAGAGCTGGTGAAGGTGGATGAGTTTAAATACTTGGGATCAACAGGACAGAGTATTGGGGAGTGTGGAAGAGAGGTGAAGAACAGAGTGCAGGCAAGATGGAGTGGTTGGATAAGAGTGTCAGGAGTGATTTATGATAGACGGGTACCAGCAAGAATGAAAGTGAAGGTCTGTGGAAAAACGGCAGTGAGACCAGCTACAGTGTGTTATATGGTTTGGAGACAGTGGCACTGACAGAAAGACAGGAGACAAAGCTGGAGGTGACAGAATTAAAGATGTTAAGATTTTCATTGGGTGTGATGAGGATGCATAGAATTAGGAATAAATACATTACAGGGTCAGCTCAGGTTGGATGGTTTGGAGACAAAACCAGAGAGGTGATATTGCGTGGTTTTGGAGATTTGCAGAGGAGAGATGCTGAGTATATTAGGAGAAGGATGCTAGGGATGGAGCTGACATGCAAGAAGAAAGGAAGCCCTAAGATTATGTCTATGGAAGTGTTGGGAGTGGATATGCAGGTGGAAACAGGTGATGTGCTGTGGTGACCCCTAAAGGGACCAGGCGAAAGAAGGAGAATCAGAAATACAAAGTTACATAACATTAAACTTTTCAATTATGAGTTTTGTTTGCATTAATTTTCTGTATGTTTTAATGGCACTCTTAAAGATAAATATGGTGTGTTTTAATTTTTGTTGAGCAGAATTAACTCATTTCATGTTTTATATTTAACAAATGTGATCCTCTGACATTGTCTTTTTTTCTGTTTTTACATTGCTGTCTAGATATTCCTCACCTCCGACCAAAACCACTGTATGTTCCGATTACTCGTAACAGTGAAACTACTTACTGTACAAGAGATCAGTATCTAGGAGCACGGGTTGCTTTCATTAATTGGCTTGTGACCTTCTTTCTGGAAAAGAAGTATATTACAACACAGAACATAAAGAATGGCACAGAAGTCTTTCCAAAAATTATACAGGCAAGTTTTGCAAAAATACATATTTTTTATTATTTATTTTTGGCATGTGTGTTATTGTGTGGTATACTAACTTCTTTTCTTACATTTGTCATTTTTCTCAAAATGCTGCTGTACATGTTTGAAGAAGCTCATTTGTCTGTCTGTCACAGTAGACTTTTTTTTTAAACACAGACACACTCTTCCTGCTTATTTGACTATCTTGTGATGATTAGGTTTTATAAAGACGAATTGTGCCTTGTTTGAAAGGAGAGAAACTGGAAAATTCAGAGGTCTAATTGGAGAAAGAAAAGTTTGTCGTGATTTTCAAATACTCGATCCAATAATTCACAAGTAAAGTAAAATTGCTAATCATCCATGATATAAAGGAAAGAGTGAATTGTGGCATTTGAAAGCTGAAACCCACCTTTTTTTTAACAGATAAAAGCCTTCCCATCAAATCGATCCCACCCAAGGTTATGTACTCACAAATGGGGAATTTGGGCTGCCGAATAGACACATGCAGTATGTCGTTTTGATGGCAAGCTATCAAACTTTTGAGTATAGTGCTTTGTAAACAGATGGTCTGTAATAGTTTCTCTTTTTAAAATGAGTATAGTATCAGTACGTGGGCAGCTACTAGAAAAGGGGGCAGGGTTTAAAAAATGTAATGTTCACAAGGTTACACCCCAGAGAACTTCTGTTATCTTTTGAATTTAAAGGTATTTATTTTTTATTATTCACAGTTTCAGATAAGTAAAGCAAGTTATTAATGATGTAATTGATTAAGTATTAACTAGAAAAAATAATTTGTCCTCCACACCAAAGCATGAGGAACACCATGTCTAATTGCATACAGGAATCAAAGAGTGATACCTTCAGGTTGCCATACAGTGGTGAGTGGTGCAGTTTCTAAACATGTCTTCAAACATTGGCACATATTTAAAAATGACCTGAGAAGAATTCTTAAGCCTGTATAGTAGAATGCAAGCAACAATAATATCAAAAGCTGCATTTAATTCTAAATGGTATCAATGGAATTAGTAAAGGATAGTAATAAGAAAACTTCTATGCGATTTTTGTAATTTTTTTGTAATTTGCTTTTACATTTGTATCCCTTGTTCTTCTTCACTTATGGGGACCTTTTCTTAAATACTGCAGTTTTCTTTACAACTTTGTTTTTTTTTGTACCTTCACTACTCTTCCTTATACATCCTTTGTACCTTAATTTTTCTTTTTTTTCTTTAAAAAACAAAATTTACCTTTGCAGAGCACACCAGCCAGCCTCTTCCCTTTACTATAACTACAGGCAAGGCTTGCCTTAACTATTTTGCAGCTAGGAATTGCTTTGGTATGGTGCCCTAAGTAGCACAATGCAAACATGTATTGTGATATTCACAAGTTTCATGAAGATAGTCCACCTTTGAGCTGCAACCAAAAAGAAACTATAAAGCTTCTGGTTGCATCTGCTATTACTAAATTTGTGGTGTGGGCAGCACATGACATAAAAAAACTCAGGGAGTTTTTGCAGCAGTCTGCTTCCTCTTCAAATAGGCACCATTGTCATCTGATTGGCCTCTGCATTCGTCAGAAGGACTATTTAGTTCTTCAAGTTTGTCCAGGGCAAGGGAAGATAAAATGTCTCCTGTTGGCTCTGTTGATGAAAGTAATTCTGTAAAGTGCTGTTTAATCCTGGGTACTTCCTCTGAAGTACTGCGTCACTGGACACTTTCAGCAGTTTCCACGAGGGCTGCTTGGTGAAACAAGATGAGGGTGCATGTTTTAAAAGTGAGCCTTAAGAAGCCGGCAAGATCACAATCATTGTTCTCTTGTTTGTTTCAGCGCATCACTGCACAATTGGATTATAATTATACCCATGGCATTACAGTTTTCTCTGGATTTATTTTTCTTCTCCTATGCCAGCTTTTTTGTGTTATTTCACCTCATTTGGAAAACGTTTTTTTCTGGGGAGCTCGCCCAAATTTTACAAATCTTCAGTTGCATCGGCATTACAGTAGGATAAAATTTTATATAACTTTTAGAAGGCTGTTCACAGGGGATTTAATTTCACAACTACACCACCATCATTTGTATCTAGGAATCTGAACTGTGTTTTGAGAGTTTATCATTTTTTGCTTTGTTGTGTTTCTTTAGTATCTGTGATATAAACAATTTTTGTCATTTGCTGCCATAAATATACACACAGATTTATTTATTTTTCATTTATTTATGTTACAGTTTATAAGAAATTACAGTTCACTAAAGAACTGCTGAATTATGGAGTTGGTCTTGGTGATGCCAGGCATCTTTGTCTTGGCAGCCAGCCTCACACACATGATTTGGTTATGAAGTAATCATTCTGTCTTCCGTTTCTCTGAACTTGTAACTTCTTTAGTTTAATAAACATATAATATATAGTGTAAAAAGGACGCTGTATAGTGCCTGATCCGGCACAGACTTACACAGAGGCACATGTAAAAACACAAAGACTTTATTTCTTTCTTCAGCTGGAGGGCACGTCTTCGCCCTGAACCCCCCAGCCACAACACAGTCCCAAGTACTAAGCACAACACAAATCACAACCCTCCTTCTGGCACCACCACTCCTCCCAGGCAACCTCGTCCTCTTCCTCCCGATTCTGGCCTTGAGTGGTGGTTGCCAGTCCTTTTTATAGCCCACCTGGAAGTGCTCCAAGTGCTTGATCACCTGTTCCTGATTGCACTTCCGGGCAGTGCTGTAGAGTTGTCTAGGTTGGCTCCAGAATCCATGCAGCACCCCCTGGCGGCCACCCCAGATCCCCACAGGGTTGTGGAGAACTCCATCTCCCTTGGAACCCTGCGGGAAACTGAGGCTGCCATCAAGTGTCCCGGGGGAGTTACTGAGGAGCCCATGACTGCTCTTCCGGAACAAATGTAGAAGGGGCAACCCGGTCACCTGCCACAATAGTAATCCTGAGCCCAAAATGTATATGCAAATTTTTACTTTCATGGGGGCCCTATGCCCGTAACCCCAATGAATCACAAGGGATAACTGTAACCACTTTTGTCATTCTGCCTACCTGTGGTACCTTACTGCTTAAATGGAAGCAAGTGGCACATGGAAAAAAAAAAACTTTTATTGTGGCTGGTGCAACCCTCCTGTTCCCCAGTATGCTTGGAGCACTAAGTGATTGTCAATGTCGCCTAAGCCATGAGTCAAGAATTACTACAAGTTTCTGGAGTGGCCTGCCTATATAGTCATTTTGTCCAAGTGTGCTTTGATAGCCCTTTGACTTCTTGTTTCAGATGACCTTCTGTTCCTTCCCACACAACTCATCTTTGTAGCTTGGCCAGCATTGCAGAGTAAGAAGGTGTAATCATCCCCCAGTCCCAGACAAAGCATGTTCTGCTCCTAATGAAATCGCATTGTCTAATGGGATATTTAACATGGAACCCACTTTCTTGCACTAGTTCACTTGCATCCTTCATGATATGAGCAGAAATAAATTGGATGTGCTGCTACTGTCACCTGCTATTGTCGTTTTGAAAACTTTGCATTTTATTAGCTGATTTGTAGAGAAGCTATGCTTGTCGTATTGTCTGCGTTAATGTTTCGACTATACACATGACCACTAATCAAACTAAAGTGTTTGCTTGACTGTTTCACTGTACTATTGTGTAAAAAAATAACTGTGAGTTTTATATTTGAACATCACTTTAAAACATTAATTCAAATCAAATTTTGATAATTTTAAATAAAGACAGAGGGTCAATATTTAAGCTACATGTCAGATTGCTTTACACCCAGAAGCAGAACAGGTGACTTCAGCAAACAAAAAGCATGCTGCACTTAGGTTGGTATGGAAATGTTTTGAGGAAAAGAATGATGGATTTTGCTGCAAACTATGCAATGCTGTACTGAAATATGTACAAAACTAAGCTGCTTGCAAGGGAAGGCTGTGGCCATCTAGTATCTCCTCCACATGAAGAAGAAACACCTTTAGTTAATGTTGTTTAGAGACAAACACAAAGAGGACATATAAAGTGGTTTAGCACGACATGTTACCAGTCATTGTATTTAGTTGCAAATGCTTTTTGCAGATAATCAGTTTATTCAGCCATTTTACTGAGAAGCTGCAATACTCGAAAAGTTAGATCGCCAAAGACAATAAGCATAATTTTTCCTCCTTAAAGGCGTGCCTCATTTATGGTCAAGTACAATTTTTCATCTGTTCTTCCATTTTCGCAAATAAAGCCCACTATTTATTGTCGCATTTGCATTCATTCTCATGCCTGCTATGGCTTTGAAAACTTTGCAAGAGAGCCGCTGTTCACTTGGAACTCAATTGCTTGATCCAATATGTGCTAATTCACATATTCTTCCTTCCCTAAATCAAATTAATGCTGGCTGTGCTAAATCCCATTTGATGTGAGTTTCACCAAAGTGAAATAAATGGAACACGGGCAGTTTTCAGATTTGTTTTTTTTTTCTTCTTTTATCATGCATATTGAAACAATGTCAGTGATTATAAGTGTGACATTTTTTCATTGATTATTTCATAGTTATTTACTGAAGACAGACAGCAGTTCACATCTGGAGAACACAATGTTCAGCAATATTGGTAGTAGTGGCAGGAGAGGATTTGTTGAAGTGAAAAGGATATACAAATGCAGTCAAGTGTGAGCTGGTGGAGAGAGGCAGGGTATCTATGTTTAATGGCAATGGGTGTGCTAGTAATAGGGAGTCTTTTGTGTAAAAAAAAAAAAAAAAAAAAAAAATCAGTAACATTTTCTGAATATAATTTCAGATTTGCAAGAACATGGGCATTTGAAGCGGAGAAATTTAGAAAAGGTCATGAAAGGACACAAGAGTAAAGTGCACACTGATGATGTAATTAAAAATTTGAAAACACGATTCCATTTGGTGTTGGCTGTGGCACTTCTAGTATTAAATCAAAGTTGAACCTCAATATTTGAGACTGCTCAAATTGTGTTTTAACAGCTGTAGCAGTCATCTTCATTAATTGTTACCAAATCCTTTCCTCTTTTCCCTTTTTTTAAGTCATTCATTAGTTAGGTAGTCCAGTTTGCCGTTGATGGATGACATATGTCAATGATATTTACCTGCACAGTGGTCTGTTGCAGAATCGCTGTAGTTCAACAAAGTGACTTGTAGACCATCTACAGATCATAATCTCAAACTAGAACTGTGGTTTGCTGTCTCTTTTGTTTGGATGGTTTAAAATTCTTATTAACCTAAATAGACCAGACCAAAACTGTTTGTATATACTATAATATATATATATATTTTATTATATTTTATTAATTTTATTGTAATCATTCCGTACAAATAGATCAATTTTTACAAAAAGTAGGATTGAAAACAAATCAAACTCCATCCCTGAGAAGGAGAGCATGGCCAAAGGAGTAATACTTAAAGCTAGTAAACATACCTAAATTGTTGAGTTTAATAGGGTATATACTATAATATTTTAATGGAAAATAGGGTTAGTATCACCTGTTATTCCAAAATGTATTTATAATTGTAAATGAATGAGTCAACTATTAAAGTTTCAGTTAACTAAAAAAAAATCACACATTTATTCTGTCATATAAATGCAATATCTTTTTAGTTATCAGTTGATCAAGAAATAAGCCACTTCTTCAAGTAATTTAATAATATTTCATAATTCTTTCATTTACTTAAATTCAGGAATACCCATTATTCCGAAAAGAAAGTGCAAGTTCACGGACTACATGAACAGCAAATATTCTTGTTTTCAAAATGGCAGAACAGATTCAATTAAGGGGCTAATGCTTACAAGACTCAATTTCAGTAGCAAGCTATGTAAAGATTTCTATTCATATTTATCCAATAACCCAGATTTACTGAGAAAAATAGCTTCAGTGGAAAAATATAAAAGAATGTAGGTAAATGCAAATAAACTAAATTGAAAAGAGTAGAATTATTTTTATTATAATTGTAGTTATAAACTGCTACTAAAGGTTTACATCATTTTCAAAAAACCATAAGACAGTATAAAGGCGTATTATGGCATCATAGGGAAAGGTGTCCTCAAAAGTCCTAATTTTTTAACCCAAATGTCCTCATTTCCAGAGAAAGACACTTGGCAGGCAGCCCTACACAGTGCATTATACAAATGAATCATCTGAGTGAGAGGATGAAGTCCTTTTAAAAGGGTGAAAGGAGCGTGAGAGATGGATTTGAATGTGGAAGGTGCTAGAAAGGAAGCGCTTTTGTTCAGTGTTGGTGACAGTGCATAGGAGTCACATGGGGTGGCCGCGCATGGGTGCAAATGAGAAGGAGTCGCACAGTGTGTGCAAATGGCATGGAGTGAACGTGTGAGTAGAGGGCAGCAACAGTGAAAGAGCGGTGTGCTTCTGGGCCGTAACACTGAAGCAAAAAACAGTATACAGGGGTTAGATTAGTCTGAGTGTGATTAAAGTTAATGTGATCACAGAGCTGCATTTATGTTGGCTCCTCCAGGTAGTCTTATCCTCCTCAGACAGGATTTGAGTTGCTTATTCTTTCAATTAAATCAGTTATCAGCAGTGAATTCAAAGTCAACAGTCTTTTTGATTGTTTCATTTTTTCTTTAATATATCTGTGTCTCATATGCTATGCCAACAATGTAATTGTTAATTCATTTCAATTAAGCTTTTCGGAAAAAGTTTAATTGATTTACATATTTTGCTTTGCAATATTTTTTATTGGTTTTCAGTTTTGAAGGGTGATGCTGTTCATAGTTTTTCCTCTTCAACCTTCCCCATCTTTTAAACAAACTTTAATAAGAAAAAAAAGTGAATTTGTTAAGATTTACAGATATATATGGTCTCCTAATATTCTATGTTTAATTCTCCTGGGTCATCTGGTGCATGCTTAATTTTTCAAAACTTCAAAATTCAGAATTGCATGAATAACTACAATATATTTCATGGCATATGTTAGGTTTTCCAAATAATGCACAGTAAATGCCTTACTCTTATTTGTTGAGGAAGAGTGCCGCAGCATTATATTATTACTTTCTCGTATATGTAGTATAGAGAAAGTATAGTAATCATGAAAAAATTCGACCTTGACATTTTGATGAATCTTCACGTTTCATGCGTTCCTGAACAAGTTTTGACCATTTTTGTAATTATGTCTGTGTGTGTGTCAGTGTATGTATGTGTCTGTGTGTATGTATGGAAACATGATAACTTGAGAACGTATTGAGCTAGGTAAATTAAATTTGGCATATGGGTGCTGTATCAAAATGTTAATTTTCTATCAAATTTTGGGCAACATACATCAACTGGAAGTGGTACTTTACATGAACACATTTCAAAATTTTAAAAATAAACTGGTGCATAGTTTAAATAAACAATTAATTGAAAATTTGTATAGTAGTTTTTCATGTGAAATTGTATTATTAGAAGAGGAAAAATAATTAAAATTTTATATCGTTGTTAGTTAGGGTAAGAAACACATAGATAAAGAATTTTACCGTAATCAAGTAACCTGAAATTTTATCTTAACAGGTATCAGCACTTTTACATATGCATTACTACCATTATATAAATAGAAATAAGTAATTTAAGTTTTATTTGATCTTTACTTATCGTTAGATATAAAATTTGACCTTGATCAGGTGACTGGAAGTGGTATGTTACTGACCACAAAAACAATCAGATTTGAAATTTCAGTTTAAAGTAGTTCTTAGCTATATAAACTTGCATTATAAACAAAGATAAGTGATTGAAATTTTATAAGAAACACACAGATATGAAGTTTCATTATAATCAGACAACCGGAATTGGTATCTACTTTACCTGAACAGGTATAAGGAAAGATGATTGGAGAACAATCCAGAATATATATGCTTTACGTGTGGTGCTTTACAAAAGACTGGCAAATTGGCTCTCATCAATGTCCTTAACAAAATAACTAACTATAGTTAGTATACAGAAGTATACTTTTAATGTTTGGTATGGATCATTGTGACACATCTGGTATAATAAAAGTTTATTTTCTTATAGGATTGACTTTTTTTATGGGCATGAAATTTGTGTCTACCTTTTTTTATCCAGAACTAAGGATTTTCTAGTATTTACCCACCACTTTGATTGACTGAGAATATTTCAATATGCTTTCTTGACAGTTAATTCAGTGATATTGTTGAAGCAGGTTTATCTGTTAAATTAAATATTATATTTCGACATTTAGGTACTTGCTACTGTGGTTTTTGAAATGTACTTTTTGCTTTTTGTCATTTTGTGCTTAAAATACAGTACTTTTAGTGATTTAATAGTGTTTGTGAAATTTTCTTCATTGTGCTGGTTCTGAATTTCCACGAAAGGTTATTAATTCATTGGTGAAATTACGCAACTTTGTGTTAGTAAGTATACTTATCACGTATGATTGGCTACATATGCACACTAATAGTTGATAAGTTTGTTTTTCATTGTTACACATTATTTTGTCAACGAAAGAAATTTGTTTTATCGGTAATTACGGTGGTTGTTTGAACTAATTTAATAAACTGTATTACAATCAATGAAATCATTGTTTTATAATTTTTCCGGTTAATTTACATACCGTACCTTTGTGATTTGCGCTATGAATTTACTTCTTTGTCCTTATGTTTAATTGAATATATTGTATTTCATATATGTTTTGATCCTTCATCAATTTTGTACTGTTTGTAAATTAATTGACATTTTTTATTGTTTTCCGTGTTTTTTGGGTGCCTGAAATTTTTTTAATTATCTACATTTAATTTTTTATTTGAAAATGAGAGTTAAAAAGCAAACAGCATCGCAAAGACAGAAGAAAATGAATCTGTTGCATACATACATTTAATATAAACAGAATGAAAGAGTTAAAGACAGGGCTAGAATAATATATAATTTTGGAAATATCTAAGTATTCATCTTATTTAGTAACAGTTCATTAACTACATTGCATGTATTATTATTTTTAACCTTTATTTAACCTATTGACAATGGAAAGAAATTAAATGGTATACACACAATATACACAGTATACAGTAATTGGAAAATTATATAATCATGTAAAAAAACAATCAAATAAACTTTAAATTTGAATAGGTACATGTTTTGTTTCGCAAGTTGACACATATTCTTACAATTATTATGTAATCTCTACGTATGCGACAAAGTCGAGTGCAGAACACTCCAGATTTTATAGTGTGAAGTTCTGTTTATTGTAATCTGTTATGTATGTACTCTCAGGCATATTTGCTGTAAATTGACAATAATACGGATTTTGTTTTAGCCACGCATCTCCCCCAAAATATAATGCGCTCCTGCTAAATTAATTCTGGTACTCAAACTGGCTTAGAGAAAGATTTTTCTCAGGATTCAGATAAATAAGCTGTCAGTTTATATTCACACACACACACCCACACACCCAACTTCACACTCCCTCTCACTAAGTTGTAGTCACTGCTTCACCTAGCCTACATATTCTTGGGGATGTGGAAGGAAACTCCACAGTCATTCAGTGATAAAATGCAAACTCCATGCCAAAAACCACTTAGCACAAGAGTATAATTATGTAGAGTATAATTATCAAGTTGTTGATGGTGATGAACAATTGAGGATAGTATTTACAGAGTTTTAACACAAGTTTTAATGTATTTCCATTTAAGAGATGTTTATTTTTTCAGTTAAATCAGTCATCAGCAGTGCATTCAAAGTCAACAGTCATTTTGATTGTTTAACACTAGAATTAACAGAGCCAGTGAAAAAACTCGTAAATCTGGCCCACCTTAAATCCCTTTGCACCTCTCTGTCAGCATCTTTTGTCTTCTAAATGTGTCGATAAGCAGCAAGCAGCCTGCTATACCATCCCCCTCACCGCCTCAGAACGGGCAAGACGTTCTCCCAGTTCCTGCCTTGATTGATTATCTGGGAGTGAGCTACCCAGAATTGTAAGGGGAAATAATTTGATGTGTGTTTTGTGTCTACAACAATCTGTATAAACATAGTTAAAACAGAAACGTTTTTCATGTTTTAGTAATAAATAACAAAATGTAGACATGAACTGTATAATATGTAAAGGCTCATGGCCAAATATCAAATAAACACTTTCACAAAAGGTGTAAGTATGATACGACAGCTTCCGTGGTGCTGTGGTTAGAACTGCCGACTTATAATCCGGAGGTCGTGAATTTGAAACCAGCTCCCGGGCAAATTTACCATTTAGAGTAGTGAGCTGCTCTTATTGTTAATATTATACAATAAAACATACATTTGATTTGTGTCTGTAACAGCCTCTGTAAATTTATAGTAAAAATTAGCATTTTTTTTTTTTTACCTTTACTCTCTCTGTCATGATACAACACCGCAAACCTCAAACCAGATCTGACGCGGTTACTTTTTATCTGTAACTGGGAATAACTGTAGATGTGAGTGGTATTTTAAGACAATGGAACTGGAAATTCTCTGATCTGGATGGATAAAAGCTGACAGACAAACGCTGGTGAATATGCCTTCTTCGTATCTCACCGTCACTTCAGTTTTATTGAGTGTTCCTGCTCAAGCTGAATTAGTATGCGCCTTATGGTCCATGATGTCAAAGCTGCACTGACAAAAAAACAAAGACATAGGTATATATGATATTTGGAATAACACATTTTATGACCTGTATAGTACATTTTAGAAAACATTGTGGCACTGATGCAAGATTATTAATATTATTCATATTCATTCGCATAACATCTTACATTTGTAATCAGTGACCGAGTTTTTTTTTTCCCCCCTGATCTTGCCAGTGTCCACTGGGTGCATGGGGTTGTTTCTTTTGAACTCCAGGGCATGCAGAGGAAAGAATAGTACAGAGAGGTCAGTTCCGCGCAATAGGCAATCATCAGATTGAAATGTTAACAGTTCACACACAACCAAGGGCCGTCCTTTCTACATTTATGACATGTGTACCTGTTGCAATGTACACACTTCTCTCTGTGCTGTAGTTACTATTACACTGAAGGGGCTGGGGAAGCGGCGTCTTGGAACAGAAGCTTGTTGATGTTGCATCCTCTTTTGCTTTATCCATCGCCTTTTCTTGTAAGAAGCGATGACGAAGCTCCTCTGTAAGGTGAGCAAAGAACACTTCTTTTCTCAGTGGCCCCTGTGCATGCCTTGCAGAGTACATGTGCGTTGATCGCGGCCAAGTCAAGCGTGTTATAGCGCAAGCAACCGGCCGCCTACGTGCTCCTGCCACACTGAATAAGCTCATGCCTTCTGATGCATGATGTCAACGCAGCACCGGGCAAAAAAGAAACAGAGAAATATATGTGACATTTTGAAGAAATCATTTTATGACCTAAATAGTACCAATCAGAAAACATCGTTACACTAATGTAATATTATTTGAAAATGAACAGCATCAGATTGGGTGTGAATTTATACTGGCGCTGTTAGTTATACTAAAATTTGGGGGGGGAGGGGGGCGTGAACGTGACTGAGAGAATAAAACTGAAAAAAAAGATAACTTTTAGAAATGCCTTACATTTACATTTACACAAAATATATTAGACTCTCAAACACAAATCATGGAAAAAAACAAATAAAGTCCCAAAACAAGGGCAGTTCCAGAATGTTATTTAAAAAGATTGTTTTGTAATGTCTTTTCTCTTTATTTAAATAAGTTTGAATGCCCTTTGCACACAGCTTAGTCTTAAGTAGCCAGCTATGCAGTGAGCATACCTAGTAACACATAGCATCATAACACTTGGCACACAAAACAGTGGTGAAATGTTTGTGACTTTCATTAGCTGGATATCAGGGAGCTGTCAGGGAGGTGGTGAGGAGTTTTGGGTCCAATTCAGTGGCCTTAGAATTGTATCTGTGCTTTTGCATATGATGTGGTCTTGTTGGCTTCATTGGGTATCAAGTATCAGAATGGTTTGTGACTGAGTGTGAAGCAGCAGGAAGGAGGGTCAGTACATTCAAATTTGAGGCCATTGAACTCAGTAGGAAAAAAGAGGACTGCATCTCCGAGTGGGAGGTAAGGTGTGGCCTCAAGTGGAGGAGTTTAAGTACCTTTGGGTCTTTTTCATGAGTGAGGGGAAAAGGGATGGTGAGATTGACAGAATGATTGAGGCAGTTAATATATCGATCCATAGTATTGAAGAAGGAGCTGAGTCAGAAGATGAATTTCTCGGTTTACCTGTTGACCTACGTCCTTACCCTCATCTATGGCCAAGAGCTTTGGGTATTGACCGAAAGAATGAGATTACAATAAAAGTTGCTGAAATGAGCTTTCTCCGCAGGGTGGCAGGGCGCTCTCTTGGAGATAGGGTGAGAAGTGCAGACATCTTGGGGAGGCTTGAAGTAGAGCTGCTGATCCTCCTCATCAAAAGGAGCCAATTAGGGTGGTTTGGGAATCTGATACATATGCCTCCTGAACTTCTCCCTGTGGAGGTTTTATGGGTACAACCAATGGAAGACTCAGGGCTCATTGGGAGGATTGTATCTCCCTAGTTCCCTAGGATTGCCTTGAGATCAAACAGTATGAGTCAGCAAATATGGCTGGGAAAGGAACATATGGGCTTTCTGCTAAGACTGTTGCCCCCGCGACCCAGTTTTGGATAAGCCGTGGAAAAATGATGTCACCAATACAAATGGTAAAAATAAACAAAAATAATAGCAACCCTTTCCTGTGTGACATGATCCTGAAAAGAATGCCTGTTAAATAAAAATGCCATCCCAATAAATTATGCTACATACTGTATATGGTAATAGTTTAAAAAAATTGTCATGTCTGAAATATAGAATTTAATGGGGACACTTGCCAGACTATGTTGATCAAATCCTCAATGGAGTAAACCTTTATATTCATTCTTAATTGTCCTGATTACTGTATTCCAGACGCCGTCATCTCAACTGTCTTGTGGTATCAGTGTCTCCTTGTCCAGTGTTGATCAAATGTTTTCAAAAAAGTGTATATACTGTGTAAGAAATGTTCTAACATTCACCAAATCCTTGTTTTCTGCTTTCATTTTTTGAAGATATTTTAAAGTACTTGCATAGCTGTTGTATTTTTTCCTGCAATATTGAAACTTAAATGTATTTAGAGAACATACTACTTCACTTGCAATAGAAGGCAAAAAATGACAGTTTTTTTTTAAATGTGGCTGTGGTTTATTTTCATCTCAGTATTTATAAAAACAAATAATAAGTACCTGTAATTTTTTCACTTTGTAGACTGTAACAGCTACTGGTATAGTTCAAGAGAAGAACACTGAGTCAGAGACAAGTGGACCTTCTGAACCTGATAAAAACCATTCCAACAGCAGCACCCTGTCTGATAGAAGGCTTAGTAATTCAAGTCTCTGTAGTGTTGAAGAGGAACACCGTGCAGTTTATGATATGGTGCAGTCAATATTGCTTCATACTAGAGACAACATCAATTTTGTTAATGAAGTATTTCGCCAGGTATGTAATTTCAAAAGAGCTAATTAAATATCAAGATCTCCATATTACACTTTGTATGTGGTGATTCTTGTAATTGTTAATTCATTTCAGTTAAGCTTTTAAGCAAGAGGTTAATTGATTTACATATTTTCCTTTACAATATTTTTATTGGTTTTCAGTTTTGAAGTGTGATGCTCTTCTTAGTGTTTATGTTTCCACTTCAGCCTTTCCCATTTTTTAAGCAGCTTTTAATAAGAAATAAAAAATCAGTGGATTTGTTAAGATTTACAAATGTATTCTTCTTCTTCTTCTGACTGCTCCCATTACAGGTTGTCACAGAGGATCATCTTTTTCCATATCCTCCTGTCCTCTGCATTTTGCTCTATTACACCCACCATCTGCAAGTCTTCTCTCACCACATCCATAAACCTCTTAGGCCTTCTTCTTTTCCTCTTATGTGGCAGCTCCATCCTTATCAACCTTTTCCCAGTATATCCAGCATCTCTCCTCTGCTCATGTCCAAACCAACTCAATCTTGCCTCTCTGACTTTGTTTCCAAACCATCCAACCTGAGCTGTCCCTCTAATATATTCATTTCTAATCCTGCCCATCCTCGTCACACCCAATGCAAATCTTAACATCTTTAACTCTGCCACCTCCTGCTCTGTCTCCTGTTTTTTGGTCAGTGCCACTGTCTCCAAACTGTATAACATTACTGTTCTCACTACGTCATCTGGTGCATGCTTAATTTTTCAGAATGTCAAAATTCAGCATTGCATGCATAACTACAATATGAACTTTTCCATATAATGTGTGCAGTGAAGGTGAAGACTCAGCCAAAAATATTCATTAGCTGTTAACACATTTGCTGGACAGCTTCTTTTATATTGTGACTTAAACAAATATTTTTTTCTAAAATCCAAAATAACAAATCATGCATGCTCAGTATGTGAAATTAAATTAACCTAATAAAATAAATAAACATCAAAATTTTGACTAAATGTTATGATATTGGTACTCAAACATGTGCAGCATGCACCACAATATGAATATTTTTTTCAAGATGATTGTCCTAGATGTTAAGCAAAATTTCTCTTTTAAGGGCACATAATACACTTCATATAACCAAAGTGTTCTAAATAATAGTTAATTTCTCGTTTTTTTTACCTTGAGGCAATTTTAAAGTTGAAATTAAAAGAAATTCATCAAGTAAATTAGCTTTTATGTACTGTATTTAGGAAATATACATTGCACTGAATATATTCCTTATTGTGTGTTGGGTTTTCTGTATGCTTAACCCATGTGCGTACGGATATAAGCTTGTACATATTTGATTGAGACAAGCTCTGTTTATTAAAGCATGATAAAAGCCTTACTTTTGCATTTTGAGAAGAGTGCCGCACCATTATATTGTGTAGTATGAAGTTCTGTTTCTTCTAGTTTATGTATGCACTCTCAGGCATATTTGTTGTAATTCGGCAATAATATGGCTTTTATTTTAGTCACGCATCTCCCCTAAAATACAGTGCTTTCCTGCTAAATTCATTCTGGTACCCAGCCTGGCTAATTTTGGGAATATCTAATAATTCATCTTATTTAGTAACAGTTCATTAACTACATTGCATGTATTATTATTTTTAACTTTTATTTAACCTATCGACAATGGAAAGAAATTACATGGCATACACACAAAATAAGACAGTAATTGGAAAATTATCTAATCATGTAAAAAAAAAACTATCAAATAAACTTAAAATTTGAATAGGTACGTTTTGTTTCACAAGTTGATATATTCATACAATTATTATATAATCTCTACGTATGCAACAAAGCTGAGTGCAGAACACTCCAGATTTTATAGTATGAAGTTCTGTTTGTTCTAATCTGTTATGTATGCACTCTCAGGCATATTTGCTGTAAATTGACAATAATATGGATTTTGTTTTAGCCACGCATCTCCCCCAAAATACAATGCGCTCCTGCTAAATTAATTCTGGTACTCAAACTGGCTTAGGGAAAGATTTTTCTCAGGATTTAGATAAATAAGCTGTCAGTTTATACTCATTCACACACCCACCCACCCATTCACACTCCTACTGACACCAATTTGTAATCATTACTTCACCTAGCCTGCATTTTTTTGGCGATATGGAAGAAAGCTTCACAATCATTCAGGGATAAAATGCAAACTCCACACTAAAAACTGCTTGGCACGAGATTTATACAATGCTACCATGTTGCGATACATAACAACTACTCCTTTACTGTATACTATCTATATTGTACTTTTGAATTGAAGACTTGCCACTCCCCCTCATTTAGTGGTCAAGAGTCCTGTCATTAATTTAAAAGTACAATCCAATTTAAAGGGCTTTCTGTTTGTGGACTACATTCATTTTCCTAAGTTACCGGTATTTATTTAACAACAATTTAGAAAGAAATGGGTGTCTTTTGCAAATTGTGAGCATATGACTGAATGACTTAACGTATGGATTATGTGACACAAGTAATGTGAGATTTTTTTCCGTGGATGTTTTGGGTTTTGTTTGTTGTTGTCAACTGTTGGTCACCATTGTGCTCCATTTCTATCATAAACTTTATTATGTACTTTCTCCATGAAAACATAAGATTTAAAATGTTTAAATGGGCTAAGTACCATATTTAAAAAAACTAAACATATATTTTTTTGGGTGGAGTATTCCTTTAATGTGCATGGGCTGGGCTAAATCATTTACAGTTTTAAATTACCCAAAATAAGTCAGGAAATAACTGGAAATTTAGTTATCTTACTAACATCTTATGAAAGAGGAGATGATACTAGCTTTTGGTTAGATACATCAAAATATTGACTTTGGTAGAATCATAAGTAATTCATTAGTATTGCTATGTTGATTCTTTCTTCCTATTTTCATTTTCAGGCTCCAAAAATCATGCACATGGCGTTGGCAATCTGCAATGTATTTAGTAATGTATTTTTATTTGTATTTTCTTACTTTGCAGGCCTTTTTGTTACCACCCTGTGAGGCATCAACTGTGAGGAAAGTGACAAAAGTTTACAGAAAATGGATTTTGTTAGAAAAGCCATTTTTTATGATGGAGCCAGAAACAGCAAAGTCTGTAGAGAATGTTGAAAAAAGTTCTGACCAAATACAAAAAACAGAAACAGATTGTCCACAGGTAACACTGAAAATCTCGATCTTAAAACAATAATTTCTTTTTGCTTATTTTTATGCATTTCTTTGCTTTATCACTTGTACATTTTCTGTAATGTGTTGTCATTTTTGTTAGTCTGTTGAGCACCATGGTCATAGACGGTCTTCTAGCTGGGGCAGAACATATTCATTTAGTAGTGCAATAAGCAGAGGCTGTATGATGGAAGAAGAAAACAGGGATATTAAAGCTGGAATACAACCTGCACTCCAGGTAAATTCTTCTCTAAAGAACATTGTGCATTCAATGTTTTGTATTCTTGCTAGTTTTATACTCAGTATACAAATAATGTTACCTATGCAGGCATCTTTTAAATTCAGTTTATGTCATTAATACAAAAAATATGCATTTTTTGAAGACATTTAAAAAAAGTATAAAATTGGTAGCTAGATTAATGATCTTGTCTCTTCCTACTCACTGCATCGAAAGGTGGACAAATACCTTTGCTTGTTGTGCCCACTATGTATTATATTACTCTGTTTATTGTTTGAAAACAAATAGACTGTAAGACCTTTCAGTTACAATTAGTGTAAGTGGTAATTTTCAAAGTTAGAAAAAAGTAGGAAGAACTAGCACATTTTCACCTTCTGCAGTAACATATAGCTGCAACTGAAGTAGGTCTTACATAGAATTTTTCTTTAGCTGGCTCCATATCAATGATTAGCAGCTGTAGTGAAAAAGTAAAACAGCAATCCAGCAGAGCAACAGGCTATGCTGCTCCAGCAAAGACTGAATATAGACTAGGCAGTCTAATGATTTTCACTCACCAACATGCTTAAAGTCTGGGTTGTTTCATTATTATTGCAGGTGGTACTTTTGAACTTTTAGATCCACAGTTTGCAATTTTCTGTTCTGTAAGGTTCCACTTTACTTCATTGTCCTACTACCTATTGTGTATTTAATTGTTTACAGCAGGGAAATAAAATCAGAAACTTAGTGCTGCTCATTATTACTACAGCTGTTATTTATAATTGGTAACTTATCTTTGCACACTAGAAATGGATGTTTTATAATGTGCAATATACAGTTAGGTCCATAAATATTTGGACAGAGACAACTTTTTCCTAATTTTGGTTCTGTACATTACCACAATAAATTTTAAATGAAACAACTCAGATGCAGTTGAAGTGCAGACTTTCAGCTTTAATTCAGTGGGGTGAACAAAACGATTGCATAAAAATGTGAGGCAACTAAAGCATTTTTTAACACAATCCCTTCATTTCAGGGGCTCAAAAGTAATTGAACAATTGACTCAAAGGCTATTTCATGGGCAGGTGTGGGCAAGTTCATCATTATGTCATTATCAATTAAGCAGATAAAAGGCCTGGAGTTGATTTGAGGTATGGTGCTTGCATGTGGAAGATTTTGCTGTGAACAGACAACATGCGGTCAAAGGAGCTCTCCAGGCAGGTGAAAGAAGCCATCCTTAAGCCGCAAAAACAGAAAAAACCCATCCGAGAAATGGCTACAATATTACAAGTGGCAAAATCTACAGTTTGGTACATCCTGAGAAAGAAAGCAAGCACTGGTGACCTCAGCATCGCAAAAAGACCTGGACGTCCAAGGAAGACAACAGTGGTGGATGATCGCAGAATCATTTCCATGGTGAAGAGAAACCCCTTCACAATAGCCAACCAAGTGAACAACACTCTCCAGGGGGTAGGTGTATCGATATCCAAGTCTACCATAAAGAGAAGACTGCATGAAAATAAATACAAAGGGTGCACTGCAAGGTGCAAGCCACTCATAAGCCTCAAGAATAGAAAGGCTAGATTGGACTTTGCTAAAGAACATCTAAAAAAGCCAGTACAGTTCTGGAAAAACATTCTTTGGACAGATGAAACCAAGATCAACCTCTACCAGAATGATGGCAAGAAAAAAGTATGGAGAAGGCGTGGAACAGCTCATCATCCAAAGCATACCACATCATCTGTAAAACACGGTGGAGGCAGTGTGATGGCTTGGGCGTGCATGGCTGCCAGTGGCACTGGGACACTAGTGTTTATTGATGATGTGACACAGGACAGAAGCAGCCTAATTAATTCTGAGGTGTTCAGAGAGACACTGTCGCTCAAATCCAGCTAAATGCAGTCAAATTGATTGGGCGGCGTTTCATGATACAAATGGACAATGACCCAAAACATACAGCCAAAGCAACCCAGGAGTTTATTAAAGGAAAGAAGTGGAAAATTCTTGAATGGCCAAGTCAGTCACCTGATCTTAACCCAATTGAGCATGCATTTCACTTGTTGAAGACTAAACTTCAGACAGAAAGGCCCACAAACAAACAGCAACTGAAAGCCGCTGCAGTAAAGGCCTGGCAGAGCATTAAAAAGGAGGAAACCCAGCATCTGGTGATGTCCATGAGTTCAAGCCTTCAGGCTATCATTGCCAGCAAATGGTTTTCAACCAAGTATTAAAAATGAACATTTTGTTTCGTTATTTAATTTGTCCAATTACTTTTGAGCCCCTGAAATGAAGGGATTGTGTTAAAAAAATGCTTTAGTTGCCTCACATTTTTATGCAATCTTTTTGTTCACCCCACTGAATTAAAGCTGAAAGTCTGCACTTCAACTGCATCTGAGTTGTTTCATTTAAAATTTATTGTGGTAATGTACAGAACCAAAATTAGAAAAAAGTTGTCTCTGTCCCAATATTTATGGACCTAACTGTATATTGCACATTATAAAACATCCATTTCTAGTGTGCAAAGATAAGTTGCCAATTATAAATAACAGCTGTAGTAATAATGAACAGCACTAAGTTTCTGATTTTATTTCCCTGCTGTAAACAATTAAATACACAATAGGTAGTAGGACAATGAAGTAAAGTGGAACCTTACAGAACAGAAAATTGCAAACTGTGGATCTAAAAATTCAAAAGTACCACCTGCAATAATAATGAAACAACCCAAACTTTAAGCATGTTGGTGAGTGAAAATCATGAGACTGCCTAGTCTTTATTCAGTCTTTGCTGGAGCAGCATAGCCTGTTGCTCTGCTGGATTGCTGTTTTACTTTTTCGCTACAGCTGCTAATCATTGATATGGAGCCAAACCAAAATTAGAAAAAAGTTGTCTCTGTCCAAATATTTATGGACCTAACTGTAGATCGGGTAATTCTGTAATGTAAATCTGATCAAGCTGGACACTTTTGTCTCATTGCCATTGAAACTGTAGGTGCTACGTAGGTATCCTTAATGTTAAACATGTATTCTGTATATAATCAGCTTTCAAAAAGAGACATTTTCTGCTTTCCTAATATATCACTTTTTTAGATGATGTGTAGATGTTTACTCCTTACACTTGCTCCTATACAATATATGCAGTCTAACATGAAACTAGACCTAGGGATCTAAGATTATAATTGAGTAAAAGAAGAAATCATACTAAATGTAGTTAAACATTCTCACACTTAACTTACCATTTCAGAGTCACTCTGTGCTGGAACCTCTTCTGGGGGCAGTGGATGCAAAGCAGGAAACAGCCCTGCATAGTCCAGTCCATAAAGTTCACAATGTCAATAAACTGAAATTTTAATGTTATATTATTTTTTTCAGAGCAGTTAGTAATATAAATAACAGTAACCTAAAAGAATTGACTAAACCTCTCATCTAAGAGCTCTATAGATTTCATGTTTATTCCTGCTTCTTTCATTATAATTTTACCAAAATTGTCAATATAAAGGCCATTTAGAGTTGGAATACCTGGGCAAACATCGTTCACACATCATTGACGTTTTTAATAGATGACCTTGTAAGCAAATGCAATTTTAACATACTTAACTTATTTTGTATTATATTTTACCTGCAGTCTTGTTTAAAATTTGTTTTAAAGGTTCAGAACACACACACACACACACACACACACACACACACACGCACACACACACACACACACACACACACACTCTCTCTCTTACCCTCTCTGGTTCAGTTTGAACAGAGCTGTGTACAGAAATGTAGAACTTAATTGTTAAATACAAGGAATTAATCATGGTCGAATTCCTTTTTTATTCTTTTTCTAAAACAGGTTTTCCTTACTAATTCTGCCAATGTGTTCTTACTTGAGCCATGCCCTGATGTTCCAAAACTTGTGGAAGAGCAAGTTGATGTATGCAAAAATGTTCTGTACATTTACAGGCGAATGATTATGGAGCAGTCAATGAATAAAAAGACATGGTTAGTATTTTGCCAAAGAATACCAGTTTCATAGATTATTACTGAAATGTTTGGGATTATCAGATTACTTTTGGCTTCAATAACAAAAAAATGTTTATACACAAATTAATCATAAATGCACATAAAAATAAAACAATTTTTTAAAGAATTCTCTTGAAGAGTATTTATGTAAGATCAAGCAGGAATTTTATTTTTTGGCATTTTTATTGAGTAAAGACAAACTGACAGGGTATATCAATAAACGGACATAGCATAGCAGAGTAACCCAACCTACCCTCTCCCACCTAGCCTGAGTCAAGGATCTACAAGCCAAAATTTATACAATTGAGTTGCAACAGACAAGGATTCAAGTACATTACTGGAAGTACCATTAATCTGCGTTGTAGACAACTCCAAATGTATTAAGTTGTAGAAGGAGGACTGCTAGTTGTTGACAGTGATGCATTCCGGTGTCTTCCAGTGGGAGGCAATGATTAGTTTGGCTGCTAGGGTACCCAGACAGAATAACTTGCAGTCAGAGATTTTGAGTGGAAACCTAGAATCTAAAAGAAGAAAGATTTGAGTTAACAGATGAATATGGCAGGAAAGAAATGAAGACAGTAGGTCACATACATGTGTCCAAAAGGAAAAGATAGAAGAAAAGTGCCAGAACATCTAGAGAAAAGTGCCAGAACACATAGAGGAAAGTGCCAAATAAACCAAGGGAACATAATTTACAGAGAGGATCAGCAGTGAAGCCCATTCGAAACCACTTACAAAGAGTAGGATAGAGTTTGTGCAGAATTTTGAACTTGTGTGCTGGTAGTTTGGGTTTCTAAAACAAAACATTACATTGGAAAGAACGGTGTCCCGTGAACAGTGTGAAGGGAGGAGAGCAAGGTCTCCAGACCAAAGAAAACTCAAGGGCAGAGGTTTATAGGTTGCTTTTCAAAGTAAAGAGTAGAAGGTAGAGATGTTTTTTTTCTTAGGAGAGAAAGAATAAAACAGTTCAAAGAGTAGTTTGGAAGGGGAGTAATTAGGGAAACCCCACATTTTCTGAGCACTGATCAAAGTTGCAAGTAGAAAAAGGAAATGGAAACTGGGAGATTAAAATATGCTTTTAAAGACTGGAACCTCATAAGCCCTGAACTATTAAACATGTCCCCCAGCACAGTAATTTCAGCATGCTCTAGGGAGGAAATACACAGCGCCGGTCACCTATTGAGAGAGCAGATTTATGAAATATAGAAGTGAGGGAGTGCCATTGTCCAGAGGGTGCAAGTAACTTTTCCACATGATGCCAGATGTTAATGGCATATGCCAAAATAGGTGCCATGGAAAGTTTGGTGGCTTTAGAATTCAAGGAGGTAAACAGAGCACCCTAAAGAGAAAGTGGGAAAGCAAGGGAGGATTCTATAGGGAGCCACGGAGGGGGAGGACACAGCCATGACAAAATAGGGCCGAGGGTGAAAGTCTAATAGTATAGTTCTGGTTCAGGCAGCGGTACACTTGCATTCTATCTATCTCTAACCAGGGTTGAATGCTTAAGGTTTGGTCTCTTGCCATTTCAAAGGAACCTTGAGATCAATGACCTTACTTCGGACGAATATTATTCGGAGGTGGAAGTGGCTGCATAGAATTAATGAAGTTGAAGTGGTTTACAATATTCATTTTGATAATGGCCAAATGAGATTGAAAAGAGAAAGTGATTTTGGACCAGGTGTTTATGAAGGCTTTCATATCAGTGAAGATGTGGTGATAGTTATTAGATGATATGTCTGAGATTAAGGCAGTAATATCAACTCCCAAATATCTTACATTTCTAGATACAAGGTTGACAAACGGTAGGGAGAATTGATAGCACATATCATTAAAGGGACAAGAGAGATGATTTAGACCAATTAAGTTTTTAATCAGACAGGGCTTTGAAACACCTGAACAGTTCTAGCATACATATTTTTGGCATGTTAAACAGAATTTTATTTTACGTAGTTGGTTGCAGAGCTTATAGCTGTCCTTCACTCTTAACACCAACACTCAGACCAGCTGAATTCTTTAACACTAGAATTACCAAAGCCTACGAAAAAAACTCGTAAATCTGGTCCACCTTAAATCCCTTTGTACTTCTCTGTCAGCGTCTTTTGTCTTGTAAATGTGCCGATCAAGACAAGCAGCCTAATCTTCCATCCTCCCACTGCTGCAGAATGGCCACAAAATTCTCCCTGTTCCAGCCTTCATTATCTGGGAGTGAAGTGCTGGAGTTTTAGAATTGAAATAATAGATCATTATTTGGAACACATGTTTGTTCCGTTTCTACAATAATCTGTGTAAACACATCGTTAAAACAGAAACATTTTTCATATTTTAGTAATAAATGACAAAATGTAGACATAAACTATATAATATGTAAAGCCTGAAGTGCAAAGATCAAATAAACACTTTCACAAAAGGTTCAAGGATCATGCAACAGCTTCCGTGGTGTAGACGTGTGGTGGTAAAAATTGCTGACTTATAATCAAGAATCCCCCGGTTCGATCCTGACTGCCTCTTTATATTTACTGTTTTGCGTAGTGAACTGCTCATATTATTAACATTATATAATAAACACATACATTTGATTTGCGTCTGTATCAGCCGCTGTAAATGTATAGTACTTGTAAAAGTTACCGTTTTTTTTTTTTTCACTTTTATTCTGTCAGTCACGATCACGAAACATACTAAATCCCCCCCATGGATCTAACGCTGTTATTTTTTTTATCTGAAACTGGGAATAACTGTAGATGTGAGTGGTGTTTTGGGACAATCAATCTGGAAATTCTCTGATCTAGATGGATAAAAGCTGACACGCAAATGCTGGCGATTAACTGGAATTATTCATTTTATGCCCTGTATAGTACATTTCGGAAAACATTGTGGCATGGATGCAACATTATTCATATTATTCATATTCATATGCGTACCTTCTTGCGCTTGTAATCAGTGACCACGTTTTTTTTTTTCCCCGATCTTGCCCAGTCTGCACAGGACATGCAGAGGAAAGAATGTTCCTCTGCAAGGTGAGCCATGAATGCTCTTCTTTCCTCAGTGGACTCCGTACATACCTTGCACAGTACATGTGTGCGATCGCCGCCAGGTGAGGCTTGTTATAGCACAAGCAACCGGCCACCTGCGTGCATTAATGCAGCAGTTTTAAATTTTGTAGTTGTAGCTAGCAAAAACAGGAGAATAAAAGTAACACCTCTTTAAAGTTTTTTTACTTTCAGCAGAATTCTACTTTTCCCACAGCCAAGTCCTGCCACCAATAGTGAATTTAGTAAACTATTACATTGACAACGAGGGCATAAATTAAGATTTGTATAGCTTCTTTTACCTTCCTTAACTCTATTCCTCCATTCCAATCTTGTTTCGCCAAACGAGATTAGGATCATCCATAGTCATGCCTCCCCAAATGAGGCTATAATGAATCACTTCAGAACTGCAGTCATCTGACATGTTGAGAAGCCAAGCATATCTGAAATGCACAGTTTTCCTCTGATGATAATAACTAGTGATGGTTATTTACTTCGTCTAGATTTTAGTGAAATCACGGAAATGATTGCACCAAACTCCACGAAGTGCATTGAAGTCAATGGGGAAGATGAAACTGAACTAGTTTTGAGTGGATTATAGAGGTGAAATGGTCTTTTCAGTGTGCCTGAGGGCTAGGGAAGCATCTGCCAACTGTGCTGGACCAAATGTGATCAGACATGTGATCTGAGCTGTGAGGCAGCAGTGCTAACCACTGTGCCACAAACAACAAAATACACTGATGGAACAAATACCACAAACAAAAGTAAATAAAATATAGATCATTGCAAGTATGGAGTTCAAACCTTAGGGCACAACTTGGCCATGCCACTAATCGCCATTGTCTGACTGGCTTGTTCTATTGTTTGAAGTCATGGCTTCGGGCACAGCTTCTCATGCATCTGTGCAGATGCTCCACACTTTTTTCATAAAAAAGAAAAGCCTTGTAAATAATCTTATATATATAATTCACTAAGCCGCCGACAAATAGCAACCCGTGGAATGCACGCACCGCTAACAAGTAGCCACCCATGGAAAGCACGCAAGACAGCCATGCCCACCGTATGACAAGTAGACACCCATGGAAAGCATGCAAGACAGCCATGCCCACCAACTCTAAGGCCATTGGATACGACGACAACTCGCAGAGCCACGCCCACCAACTCGGATGCAACGCCTCGGAAAACACTCCGTCATTTATGTTTGTCTGTGCTAGAGTCCACATGCACCTCTGAGCCACATTGACTGTTCATAGAGGCATGTTTCTCGCGGCTGTGAATCGCTGTATGCAGCGTCTAAAACAGTTTGCGAGGGGTATCCCATGGGATCCTTAAAACAATCCTTTAAAACTGAGGTTAAAACACAATGAAGGAAGCACTCGTTAGAAACCAATGTGCCCTGTGCCTCTTTTTCATTAGCGTCTCACCTGCTTCACCGATGCAGGCCCTGCAACAGTCGAGACGCTCTCTCAGCAGCTGACCTTCTCTGTGCCTGACTCCACTACTGTCAGTCTCCTGATTAAAAATGGCCTTTTGAAGGGGAGCTATGGACCCACTATACCACAGGAGCACATTGCCTTCGAGCCTGCTTTCTCTCTCTCCTCACTCGCTCGCACACCGCACAGGGGAGAAATGCCCACAACACGACTTCACCCGGAAACCGTTTCAGCCACACTTCCACGCCCCTCGCTACGCTGTGAGTGCGATGATTATTTATTTAAAAATTGCCTTTTGAAGGGGAGCTGTGGACCCGCTATACCACAGGATCACCTGTGACATTGCCTTCACATTGTTTTCCTTTTATTTCTGATCCTGTCGAGCAGATCAGACACCCAGGCAAACAACACTGAATAATCAATAGCTGCAACTACTTTGCCCGCCCCAACTCCTCACCTGAGTCGGTTTCGTCTGTGTTCAGCAGTGTTTCCCAAACTCGGTCCTGGTGAACCCCTGTGGCTGCAGGTTTTGTTCCAACCAGATTCCTAATCATTAATGCCGGTGAAACTCATCCGGGATAAGTCAGTTTTTCAAACGCAGACGTGTAGCTGGATGTAATAATCCGAGATGAATGCGCGCCCCCACGCTGAGTGAAAAGCCAATGTATATTGAGTCTAGAAAACATGATCAGCAAGTCTTTGATAGGCTGCAACAAAATGATGAAAGTACGGGCGCATTTTTTTCACACAACCTGTGTGTGTGTGTGCGGGTGGGTGGGTGTTAGTTAATTAGTTACTCGAAGGAATTCAAGATTTAATATGCACAAGCGGTAACACTGCAAAAGCAGCCGAAACCAGAAAAGACGGCTGGCAAAAAGTGGCCGACAAATTAAACGCGTGTGCATTGTACTTACTGAAAGTAGCATTACGGATTTTGCAAATGTTCATTTTTTTCCCTCTGCTTAAAAAACATTAAAAAAGTGGCGTGATTATGCGGCGTAGTATGCAGCGTGTAAAACAGTTTGTTTGTCGCGGATAATTTGCCTTTTATTTTTACAAAAAGACAATTTCCTGTTAGATTGGCCTTTGCGATGACAATTAATATGGCACAGGGCCAAACTTTCAAAAAGATATGCATGTATCTGCCAAAACCAGTTTTCAGTCACGGACCGTTGTATGTTGCTCTCTCCAGAGTTCCATCTTTTCATCCACTTACTGTTGTATCCTCAAAAACAAACACTTTTAGACAACTGTGACTTTCCGGAACTGTTCAGCCATCACTAAATGATTATGCGGTGTATGCCTGCAGGAACACGTGCGAGCGAGTGACACACACACACACACACACACACATACACATACACATACAGGCGCGCGCGCGCGCGAGAGAGAGAGAGCGTGCTGGACGCATAAGAATAATAGTACTTCATTACATTGATATACTGGTGTTTTCAGTATTCAAAGCACTATCCACACAGGGAGGAACCGGGAAGCGAACCCAAAATCTTCCACAGTCTCCTTACTGCATAGCAGCAACACTACCGCTGCGCTACAAAGCAGTTAAAGAATGCACCGGGCTCGATTTTGTTTTCACTTCTGTTTACAGCGATTGGGTCGTAGATAGCATTATTGCAATGTTACTTTTCTTGGTGCCTTATTACATTACGGATGTTTCACATGTTCATTTTTTTCCCTGTGCTTAAAAGACATTAAAAAAGTGTTTCTCAACTATGACTCCGGAACAACTCAGTATGCAAGCTATATTAAGCGTCAACAACGAAGACTCGCTATAACTTAATGAACAAGTGCTGAAACGTATCCCTACCGATGAAGTAACTTTCACCAGCGTGGCCTCCATCGTCACAGACGATCTTGCTTTCAGTCACGGACAATTGTATGTTGCTCTCTCCAGAGGTCCATCTTTTCATTCACTCACAGTGGTATCCACAAACCCACCCCCATTTGGACAACTGTGTCGTTCAGGAAGTGTTCACCCATCAATACATAATTATGCGGCGTATGCAACGCCGCGGGTTGGCTAGTAATAAATATTTTGCTATCATTTAATTGGGTCTTATTCTGAAACATCCTTTTAGATCCTTTAAGTAGTGTTTTGAGATCATATCTGGTCACTTGACTAATTATGCATGCAAATTAGCCATGCAGTGCTGTGCTACCAGCACATAGGGATTAGTGTTATATATCTGGTGGCAGTACTAATAATATTCTTATTATGGTCAGCTGATCAATGCAGTGTTTTTCAATCTTTATGGTTCCATGGCCCATTTTGCCAATTGGCAGCCCACTAGCAGCCAATGCACACTGACACCTTAGTAAAAGGAACACGATCGGAAGAGTGGGGGAATTCATATTGCACAGTGCTGTTGTTTGCTTAGATGACCCACTTGTGAATTAACAATGGCAACACAGTTGGAGAGAAACACTGAGCTAATGTACCCCTCAAACGAAAATACTTTATATATAAAAAAAAAAAAAAAAAAAAAAAAAATTACGTGTGGCATAGAAATATGGAGTACTAATCAGTTTGTGACAACAACGATCTTACAATAGGCTTTTGCGAAAAATCTACAAGTGGCTGCTACATATCTGTGATGTCATGCTGGCCCCACAAATCCTCATGGGGCGCTGGCAAAAAAAAAAATGTTCACCCAAGGTGGCTGAACGTGAATTTCAAGTAAAATATTTGGTAAAGAAGGCCACTGTCGAACACAGCATATTTACTGTAGAGAATGCTTTGGCGAATTTCTTAGCTCAACACAAATAATGACAAATGGTATACTATATATTACAACACTTAGTAATTATGAAGAATACTCCTAAAAAGTCACACAAATGATATTATTAAAGACAAAATGACCAATAAGAAAAAAAAGATAAACAAATAGCAATAGAAAATCAAAAATTAATAAGTAAATAAAAACAGCAAAACTAAATAACTACACTGCTTTTTGTAGATGATGTTGTCCTGTTTGCTTCGTCAGGCCGTGATCTTCAGCACTCTCTGGATCGGTTCACAGCCGAGTGTGAAGCGGCTGGGATGGGAATCAGCACCTCTAAATCCGAGACCATGGTTCTCAGCTGGAAAAGGGGTGGAGTGCCCTCTCAGGATTGGGAGTGAGATCCTGCCCCAAGTGTAGGAGTTCAAGTATCTCGGGGTCTTGTTCACAAGTGAGGGAAGAATAGAGCGGGAGATTGGCAGGCGGATCGGTGCGGGCTCTGCATCAGTCTGTTGTGGTGAAAAAGGAGCTGAGCCTAAAGGCAAAGCTCTCAATTTACCAGTCAATCTACGTTCCTACCCTCACCTATAGACATGAGCTATGGGTAGTGACCGAAAGAATAAGATCGCGAATACAAATGGCTGAAGTGAGTTACCTCCGCAGGGTGTCTGGGCTTTTCCTTAAAGATAGGGTGAGAAGCTTGGTTATCTGGGGGGAGCTCAGAGTAGAGCCACTGCTCCTCCGCATCGAGAGGAGTTAGATGAGGTGGCTCGGGCATCTGATCCGAATGCCTCCTGGACGCCTCCCTGGTGAGGTGTTTGGGGGAAGACCCAGGACACGCTAGAGGGACTATGTCTCTTGGCTGGCCTGGGAACGCCTCGGAATTCCCCCGGAAGAGCTAGTAGAAATGGCCAGAGTGAGGGAAGTCTGGGCATCTCTGCTCAAGCTTCTGCCCCTGCGACCCGATCTCAGATAAACGGAAGAGAATGGATGGATGGATAAATAACTACTTGTTACTTAGAGTTAAAGACTAAAACTAAGTAAAAAAAGAACTGAAAGAAAACAACAGCTATAAATACATTCAAATAACTAATGGATTAGTGCTTTTACGTAACTGAAGTCCCCAATACTCATAAACATTCATGTTAGCTTTTGGTAACACTAACCTAAAATACATTTAATTCATAAATGTTCAAGTTGTATTTTCCCAAAAAAAGTCTAATGTCCAAAAAAAACAAAAAAAATTGAAATAACTAAAGAGTGGTTGACAAACAAAACCTTTAAGTGTTCGATTTGATTTTCTAATATTTTTAATTACCTATTTTGTGCGCATTGATGCTTTGCTATTTGAAACTGCACTGCTGACATTAACATTGTTTGTAAAATCGTATTGTTATAAAATAAAGGTGTCTATATTAAAATGAGTATGTGTAAATATCAATGATGGGTAGTCACACTGAACTTTTTTTTTTTAACCACACCAATTACTATCTTCTGCCACTTGGAGGTTCTCATAAGCTTGCACAGCCATTTCTTTAACTAAATGCTTTATATTTAATGTTAATTTTAGAACCCCCTTGCCCATAGTAAATAGCTATAATAGGGTGCCAAATTATAGGACTGAATCTGAATGTACATTTATATCTTGAAAGTAGAAAAGAAATTGTTGAAAACTTAGTTTCATCTCTATTAAGAAGATTGTATGACTAACTAGCTAAAAGGGCAATTGCATTCTGAGTGAGCCACACAAACTTAATAACTTATTTGAGTTTCCAGCACCTTTAATTGTGTGAAATTGTCTTTTGAATCCAAATTATTTTTACTCTGGCTGTGAATTCTGCCATGAAAGAAATTCTCTGCTATGGTGTAGCAGATTTTACAGATGAGTATCCTGGTAGTAAGATAGGAATTTTCTTTATTTTGGCAGTATGATTCAAACCATTACATTTTCAATAGGCTGAACTTACTTGACTCCCTTTTTCTAACATAATTACCACTGTTTTCTGACTGCAGTTTAATTAAATTCAAGTTTCCCCAGAATGTGAACTGCAAGTTTCACTCATTCTTGACTGTGACTTTGTAATTTACAGATCAATTCCTTGGTTCTTTCGCATCTTGGATTTTTCATGTTTGACACTTACCTTCACTTCTGTTTACTATCTGACTTTTCATTTAATGTAGCATTTACTCTGTTTTACACAATCTCAGTAAAACATGTGGACCTTTCACAGGGAACAAATGTTACAAGTGCTGCTTAGGGTGACTGACACTCTGGTGCGAAGACCACAAGATGGCCAGGGAAAGGATATATTTGCTGAGAGTCTTGCTGGACAGCTATTCCGAGTGAGTTTTATTTCTGTCTCCCTATATAGCTGTAGCATTTGGGCTACTTTAAGACTATGTCACAGTACATTAATAAACTAAAGAGAATGGTTCTTTATCAATCTTGTTGTTGAAATGTATTTAGGTCAATATGAGTAGACAGTCATTCATGTAAGACTGTCGATTATAATCAAATTTATGACTCTATGAAAGTGCATTTGCTTCCCAAATTGTCTATGAATGCATAAGCTTAAACTAGAAAAAAATGTATTATTTTCTTTGACATTTTATATTTGTGAAAATTATTTTCCTAATACAGCTTTGCAATATTTACACTTTATGCTTTTTACTTAAGGTAACAGGGAAGGTGGAAAGGACAATGGTGGGCAAAAACACAAATTAACTTCATTTCATGAAATTTACTATAATGTATTTGCACTACTTATATCAGCAAAGTGTTTATTGGAAATCGTTTGATATGAATGTGCTTGATCAAAATGGTGTAATTGTCAAAATCTTTCTTTAACTTGTAGAATGCAAATAAATGGAAAGCATTTTCTATTTATAACTACTCCCATTAAAGTAATGTTTAATTCTAAAAGCAGCAAAGCATACTTATATTATTATATTTGCTTAATATATATTATATAAAAAAGACATATCCATATATGAGAAGTAAGAGTATGGTTTCAGTTGCCTCTGTAGCAAATAATACACTATTTTAAAAATGTGAGTTTATTAAATGTGGTTGTCTGCTTTTTGTAATTTTCTTGTTTTATAAATACATGTTAACATAAAAATGCCATATAACTTCTTCCACGGAGGGTGGGCTTACAGAAAATGCTGTATATATAATTTCATAATAAATGGATTTCATAGTGTCCATGTAACTTTAGTGTCTATCAATATACTGTAGCTACACACTTCAGTCTGTAACAGTATTAGTTGCTAATATCAACCATACAGAATTTATTGTCAATGTTACAGCCACCCCATTCATTAAATTTGAAATTTCATTCAGATCTAACATAATTTCATTAATCTGTGGCAATCATGATGTTTATAATATGGCATTTAATAGCAAAAGAGCAATTAGATGATTAAAACAGAATATTGGCATTATGTTATTTGTTTTATTAGCTTTACCTAATAGATGAAACATGTTTTATTTCAGGTTAATCAAGTTTTTTTCCTCTAATACTGATATTTTACGAAAGTTCTGTATGTATTAATACAATACATTTATAGATATGTTAGACTGTAGTACACTTTTTCAATGTAAATTAGGAACTAACTGTATAATGATTGGAACTGTACATAGGAGTCAGTATCCCCATTGCTTTAAAAGTTCATTTTGGAATGTTGTAACTGGCACTGTTTGACTAAACAACTTTTCAATAAGATTCTTAATTATATGTGTGTTTAGTTGCCACCTGAAACAAAATATTAACTGTATAATTTTTCTACAGAAACTTCAGTTTCATAACAGTTAAATAAATGTGCACTGGAAGAATAATTAGAGAAACTAAAAACCATATTATTGTCAATTTACAACAGATATGCCTGAGAGTGCATACATAACAGATTAGAACAAACAGAACTACATACTACAAAATCTGGAGTGTTCTGTACTCGACTTTGTCGTATACTTAGAGATTATATAATAATTGTATGAATATGTCAACTTGTGAAACAAAAAAATGTAACTTTTCGAATTTCAGGTTTATTTCATAGTTCTGTTACCTGATTAGATACATTTCCAATTACTGTCTTATTTTATGTGTGTACCATGTACTTTCTTTGCATTGTCGATAGGTTAAATAACAATTAAAAATAATATGTGCAACATAGATAATAAACTGTTACTAAATAAGATTGATAATTAAATATTCCCAAAATTATATATTATTCTAACCTTGTCTTTCACTCTTTCATTCTGTTTATATGAAAAATCAGAGCATAAGCATGTATGCAACTGATTAATTTTCTTCTGCCTATGTGATTATAATTGTTTTTTAACTCTCATTTTCAAATAAAAAATTAAATGTAAGTAATAAAAAAAGTTCAGACATGTTGATACATGTTAAGGTATCATTTCCAGTTATCTGATTAAGGAGAAATTCTGTATCTATGTGTTTCTTACTCTATCTAATGACAATATAAAATTTCAGTTATTTTTCTCTTCTTATAATGCAATTTTACATGAAAAACTACTATACAAAATTTCAATTAATTGTTTATTTAAACTATGTACCAGTTTATTTGAAAAATTTTGAAATGTGATCAGGTAAAGTACCACTACCGGTTGATGTATGTCGCCAAAAAGTCTATAGAAAACTAACATTTTGATCTAGCTCAAAGCGTTCTGACGTTATCGTGTTTCCATACATACACACACACACACACACACACACACACACACACACACACACACACACACACACACACACACAGACATAATTGCAGAAATGAGCAAAATGTGTTGAGGAGTACATGAAACATGGAGATTCATCAAAATCTGAAGGTCGAATTTTTTCATGATTACTATACTTTCTCTGTACTACGTATACGAGAAAGTAAAAATGTTATTTGACCCACTGAGTATAATGGGTGTACATAACACAAATATATAGATTTACATGATAGGAGATGATTTCTGTGAAGCAACATGATGTGTTTATTTGAATAGGATGCTCTGTCACTTGTTAAATTTAAGGATTCAAATGTTTTTTCCTGCTTCATCTTATTTTAAAAAATTTCTTCAAGAAATAAATAACCATGTACAGTTTGAATCCACTGCACAATTCAACCGTAACTAGACACTTTTATATTAATAAGAGGATGTATAATCAAAAACAGTTTTTGGTAGCCTGCCTGCATGAAAGAGTGCCACAGAAGCGCTGATTAGTACTAGCCATTTTTTTATTCCAAAATATATTGATGTTGCATGGTAATATTTCAAACTAAATGTGCTGTCTTGTTCAAATACAGTTGTGCTTGAAAGTTTGTGAACCCTTTAGAATTTTCTATATTTCTGCACAAATTTGACCTAAAACATCATCAGATTTTCACACAAGTCCTAAAATTAGATAAAGAGAAACCAGTTAAACAAATGAGACCAAAATATTATACTTGGTCATTTATTTATTGAGGAAAATGATCGAATATTACATATTTGTGAGTGGCAAAAGTATGTGAACCTCTAGGATTAGCAGTTAATTTGAAGGTGAAATTAGAGGCCGGTGTTTTCAATCAATGGGATGACAATCAGGTGTGAGTGGGCACCCTGTGTTATTTAAAGAACAGGGATCTATCAAAGTCTGCTCTTCACACAACATGTTTGTGGAAGTGTATCATGGCACAAACAAAGGAGATTTCTGAGGACCTCAGAAAAAGAGTTGTTGATGCTTATCAGGCTGGAAAAGGTTACAAAACCATCTCTAAAGAGTTTGGATTCCACCAATCCACAGTCAGACAGATTGTGTACAAATGGAGGAAATTCAAGACCATTGTTACCCTCCCCAGGAGTGGTCGACCAACAAAGATCACTCCAAGAGCAAAGTGTGTAATAGTCGGTGAGGTCTCTAAGGACCCCAGGGTAACTTCTAAGCAACTGAAGACCTCTCTCACATTGGCTAATGTTCATGTTTATGAGTCCACCATCAGGAGAACACTGAACAACAATGGTGTGTGCATGGCAGGGTTGCAAGGAGAAAGCCACTGTTCTCCAAAAAAAAACATTGCTGCTTGTCTGCAGTTTGCTAAAGATCATGTGGACAAACCAGAAGGCTATTGGAAGAATGTTTTGTGGACGGATGAGACCAAAATAGAACTTTTTGGTTTAAATGAAAAGTGTTACGTTTGGAGAAAGGAAAACACTGCATTCCAGAATAAGAACCTTATCCCATCTATGAAACATGGTTTTGGTAGTATCATGGTTTGTGCCTGTTTTGCTGCATCTGGGCCAGGACGGCTTGCCTTCATTGATGGAACAATGAATTCTGAACTGAATCTCAAAAGAAGGTGGGTCATGCAGCAAGACAACGACCCTAAGCACACAAGTCATTCTACCAAAGAATGGTTAAAGAAGAATAAAGTTAATGTTTTGGAATGGCCAAATCAAAGTCCTGACCTTATTCCAATCGAAATGTTGTGGAAGGACCTGAAGTGAGCAGTTAATGTGAGGAAACCCACCAACATCCCAGAAATGAAGCTGTTCTGTATGGAGGAATGGGCTAAAATTCCTCCAAGCCGGTGTGCAGGACTGATCAACAGTTACTGGAAACATTTAGTTGCAGTTATTGCTGCAAATGGGGGTCACACCAGATACTGAAAGCAAAGGTTCACATACTTTTGCCACTCACAAATATGTAATATTTGATCATTTTCCTTAATAAATAAATGACCAAGTATAATCTTTTTGTCTCATTTGTTTAACTGGTTTCTCTTTATCTACTTTTAGGACTTGAGTGAAAATCTTATGATGTTTTAGGTCATATTTATGCAGAAATATAGACAATTCTAAAGGGTTCACAAACTTTCAAGCACAACTGTAAATAGTAGGGATGCACCGATACCACTTTTTTGGAAAACGAGTACGAGTACTTGCATTTCAGTACTCGCCGATACCGAGCACTTGCCGATACCAAGTACTTAATAAAAACATGATTTAAATTTACAGGTAACAGCTTTAGTCATATAATTTAACAAAAAAAAACAAGAAACTCTCGTCTATCCACTGGGAGGTTAGGCTAATTAGCGACATGGGGCTAACACTGCTTGTCCAAATATCCGTGGTGAAACTAAACGCAGAGGAGGCTTGCAGTAGGCTGTGGATATGTTTTTTCACGGAGTCGTGTAGTTTAGGCAGCTCCGTGTCAGTCATGTAGCGGCGGCTTGGGACATCATATCTGGGCTCCAGAACATGGAGGAGACGCAGGAATCCCACATTTTCTACCTCCGAGAGTGGCTGTAATGTACTCGATAATTGCCTGTGTTATTTTCACAGCACGTGGATTGTCTCTGGACATTTTCTCTCGTCTTGCAAGAGTTTGCTGCAGCGTGGGTTGTGTTGGTTTAGAAGCGTGGGTAAACTCTTTGTACTCATTGTCGTGTTGGGATTTTAGGTGCTTGATTAAATTACTTGTGTTAAATGCGCTACCTTTTGAGCCTCCTCTGGACAATTTCACTGAGCACAATCTGCAGTCCGCCTTTGTTTTGTCGTCTTCATTCACTTTGAAATAGTTCCACACGGCTGACATGTCTTGCATCGCCTTCTCCCCGCTCTGGGCTGGGGGCGGGTACTCGGCGCCTGTGATTAACCCCTTACACGCCGCTCAAACATAGACATTTCTCAGACCGTGGTATCGGTCCCCGGTATCGGGGGACTTTTAATGAGTACGAGTACTTTAGAAAATGTGGTATCGAGGCCGATACCAGATACCCGTTTCGGTATCAGTGCATCCCTAGTAAATAGTTTAAACAAGCAATAGCTTTGAGAGTTATGAATTGCCTTTCCGTGTGACTGCAGGAAAACGATCAACTAACAGTATGTAGATACCCCTCTACATTTTTAAGTTTAGGTGTTTCAGACTCATTGTTAACAGGTGCATAAAATTAAGCATATAGATGTTTAATCTCAGTTGACAGTAGAATGGGTCATACCGAAGAGCACAGTCACTTTAACTGTGGCACTGTCTTAAGATGCCACCTTTGCCTCAAGTCAATAGATAAATGCTATTATTCTGTGGTTGAAGTATCTAGGAGCAACAGCAGCTTAGCTATGCAGTGGCTGACCATGCAAACTCACAGAGAGGGGCTGCCAAGTGCTGAAGTACATAGCATGAAAAAAATCTCTATCTTGTGTTGCAACACTCACATTGTCCCAGACTACCTCAAGAACCAACATCAACACTCAACTTGTGTGTCTGGAGCTTTTTGAAATAGTTTTCTGTTTCTGAGAAGCTGCATTCAAACCCATCATGACTATTTGTAGTTCCAAGTATCAACTGCCACCATTGGACTCGGGAGCAGTGGAAACATTTTCTTTGTGGTGAAATATGATTCATCACTGTATGGTAGTCTGATGGACAAATCTGGTTTTGGCAGATGCCACGAGAACACTATTATCCAGACTGCATAGTCCCTACTGTAAATTTTAGTGGAAGAGAGGTAATTGTCTGGGTGGTTTTTCAGAGTTTGGGCTAAGCCTGCTGGTTCAAGTGAAGGATGCGGTTAATGTTGCAGCAGACAAAGATAATTTATACAGTTCTACATATCCAACTTTGTTTGTGAAAGGTCTTTTTCTGTTTCAGCATAACTCTGTCCCTGTTCACAAAGCCAGGTCCATAAAGATTTGGTTTGATGAGATTTTGTGTGCACAATCTTGAGTGGCCTGCCATTGCCTTAACCAAAATCCATTGAACACCCTTGGGATGTTGAATATTTGTATCCAACCTCAGAAATTCTCATTTGGCTGAATGTACACAGATTCCCACAGACACACTCCAAAATCTTTTGGAAAGATTTATTGGAAAGTAGAGTGGAGGCTGTTACACTATAGCTGCCATGAAGGTGGGGATTGTTGGGGAGTAGGGGAACTCCATATTATTGCCTATGGTTTTGGAATGGAAAGTCCAACAAGCTAGGGGTGATGTTCAGGAGTTCACTAGCATTTGGCAATATAGAATTTGTCTTGAAAGTTGAAAATTTATTACCAAAAAATATGCAAGATATTTAAAAAAGAATTTGAATTTTTTCCCTAGAAATGTATGTATATTTTTCTTATTTTTTTATAAAATTAGACTGTTGTTGTGGCCTGGATCCGAGCCAATTTAAGTGTGTTCATCTCTCGGGAGCTCTGGGACGAACTACTTGGCGTTCTGTCATCCCTCACTGATTGGGAAGAATTGATCAATGAATGGGCCTACATTATGGATTCATTAACAGCAGTACTTGCAAGATATGTATATGGCCTAGACATGAGTAACTTGCCACTTGACAAACTGAGTGAACTAAAGGAAAAGAAACAAAGGGGAAGAGGTAAGGTGTTACTTGTATTTTGTAATGTGTAAAGTACAGTAATCCCTCACTTATCGCGGGAGATAGGTTCCAAGGCCGACCGCGATAGCTGAATTTCCGCGAAGTAGGGACACCATATTTATTTAATTATTTAACGTGTATTTGGACGTTTTTAAACCCTCCCTGTATTGTTTACAACCCACCCTTTACTCTATTAATAACAGGGACAACTGCTAAGCAATATGAAATCAGTAGATAAGTTTACACTTACTGTATAGCGAAGTACACGTAGCAGCTTGTAGGCGGTCATGACGTCGTCGACCTTGTTGCAAAGATTCCTAAGGCAGATTCCATCCAGACTACTGCCTTATCACGTCCACTTGCAACTCGTTTTGCGCCCTGGTTAAAGGACACTGCGGCCGTAGATCTTATATGCTTTTCCTCCTTTTTAAATAAAAAGAATCGTAGACCCATTGATGCTGTAATGGTATCCTGCAGCGGTGTAGCTGTTCCCTTCCTTCAACATATCCAAAACTTTTACCTTTTCTGCAATCATTTGCATCTTCTGTTGGCGCTTGGACACGGCCCCTGAAGCAGTAGCACGTTAATGCTGAATGAGTGAGATGAGACTTCCTGGTTAATGCAGCACACTGTCGCTGAGCCAATCAGCAGCACACAGGAACTTAACTGCGCGCTCTGATTGGGTAGCTTCTCAGCCATCCGCCAATAGCATCTCTTGTATGAAATCAACTGGGCAAACCAACTGAGGAAGCAAGTACCAGAAGTAAAAAGACCCATTGTCCGCAGAAACCCGCGAAGCAGCAAAAAATCCGCATTATATATTTAGATATGCTTACATATAAAATCCACGAAGTCGTGAATCCGCGAAAAGTGAACCGCGAAGTAGCGAGGGATTACTGTACTTATTAGAGTAAGTTGGTTTTGTAAAATTTCTATATTTTTCATAACTTGGTCATTTTGGTATTGTACTAAGTTGGTCTTTTTAAAATCAATCAATTAGTGTTGACAGACATCACCACCCCCCAAAATAATCCAACCCACTCAAAGCAAAAAATACATTTGTTAAAGTGCATGTCTTCCTTGCCCTTCTCAGTAACAGGGATTTTAAAATTGTTCATTAATCTCTGAATCAAGATATGTTGAATCATACCTTTCCGGGGAATTACTATCAGTCATTTAAACAAACAATAAACAACTTATGACTGCTTAAAATGACATAATACAAATGCTCATTCACTATTCTGCTAGCTGCAGTAACTAAAACTATGCTTGAGAAGTTTTTTGTGAAAGCTATAAACTACAGAATATGTGACTTCAATAATTTATTATGCTCATGCCCAATCAGAGTTTTGTGCTTTGTTTAGGAGAGGTCAATAGTGAATGTGGTAATGTTTGAGGCTGGCGAAATGCAGTCATCCATTTTAACATTAACATTTTCATATTATTTATGAATTTTCATTATCTAACTCTGCTTATAATAAAACAGTTTATATTTTTAATAATTATATGTTACAGTAATGCTGGTGTTTTAAATATAGTGATTAAAAAATTTATTTTTATATTGTTAAATACAGTTTTAACTATTAAAGGTACGAGTGTATGCTAAATCCATCAATGCATATAAACAGCTGTTAACACTAGAATTACCAGAGCCTACGAAAAAACTCGTAGATCCGTCCCACCTTAAATCGCTTCTTAAATCCATTCGCACCTCTCCGCCAACGTCTTTTGTCCTCTAAATGTGCCAATAAAGACAAACTGCAAGCAGCTGACTATTCCATCCCCCTACCGACTTAGAATGTGCACGAACTTCTCCCAGCTCATGCCTTGATTGATTATCTGGGAGTGAAGTGAAGTTTTAGAGTGGAAATAATAGATCGTTACTTGGAACACACGCATTTCATGTGTGTTCCGTTTCTACAGTAATCTGTGTAAACATATTTTTAAAACAGAAACGTTTTTCATATTCTAGTAGTAAATGACAAAATGTAGGCATAAACTATGTAATGTATGAAGCCTGCAGTCCAAATATCAAAGAAACACTTTCACAAAAGGTACAAATATAACAGAACAAGTGCGCTTTTATTCAAAAATATAACTGCAGAAAAAAAAGCCGTGTTAGCATGCGACATTGACACGCATTTACTACAACTGCCTCCATGGCGCAATAGTCAGCTGCTTGCAGCTTGTCTTTATCGGCACATTTAGAGGACAAAAGATGCTGGCGGAGAGGTGCGAATGGATTTAAGAAGCGATTTAAGGTGGGATGGATCTATGAGTTTTTTCGTAGGCTCTGGTAATTCTAGTGTTAAGAGTGAAAATCTGTCCAGTAAGAAAGTTCTGACAGTTATTTATCCTAATACAGGTTTTCAGTGATAATAAGGGAGGGAAAACAAAACATAGTTTTTTTTTATTAAAATATACAGCCTGTGGTAGAAATAACAGTAAATGAAAGGTGAAGGTCTTTCACTAAAAGTTTTTATGTCAAATTAGTGGTGCTTGTATATAGAGTAGAAAGGGTCACTTTATATTAGGTAGAAAGAATATTTTACATTATGAATGATAACAAAGTCTGAACATTTTTTCTTTTAAAATGTGGCACTTTTTCCTTATATTTGATTGGCTGATTTTTTTAGTTTTGTCACAGATTTTAATCATTCCATACTCTAGTTGTATTCTCTTTAAAGGCATTTTGTTTGATTGTTACTCATCTGCAGCTTTCCTTTCCTATGTTAATAAGCAGGGGATATCTATTTTGTGAATGTAGCATTGAACACTGAGTGCAGGCCTGACCTGTGACCAAAGTTATATCTTATTTATTGTTGATATTGCTGTTCAGCACTTATTTATTGTACTACTGACTGTTTTATCACCAGTTGCACAGCACATCATTAATATACTGAGACCCTAGCCAGCAGCAGGATAATGCATTATTTTTTAACACAAGAATCAAATGTGAAACAGGTTAAGTACATAAAAAATTGAGATAATGGCAGTTTATCATAACAAAAATAATTTGCTGAACTGCTTTAATTCAGACATGTTGGTAGACATGTTTGTAGTGGCAGGTCCAGCCACAATATCCCTATTGGGTTTAAGTCAGGAATTTAGCTAGGCCACACACAAGTTTTAATTTTGCTTCTTCTGAGCTATTCAGTTTTAGACTTGCTTTTTTGTTTTTTGTCATTGTTCTATTGCATAACCCAGTTAAACTTTAACTTCATGCTAAGGACAGATAATCGGACATTGTCCTTAAGCATATTCTGGTAAGGAGCAGAATTTATAGTTCCTTTAATAATGGAAAGTGCTCCAGGTTTTTAGTGTTTTGAGACACCAATGCAGTCCTACATCATCACAGTACCACCTCTCTGTTTTATTGCAGGTATGATGTTCATACTGTCAAATGTTGCACTAGCTTTATTCCAGGCATAGTGAGAATTTTGTTGTTGAAAAAGGCTTTATTCCAGAATGCGTGGACATCATCCAGATGTTTCTTTGCAAATGTGAAATGAACCCTGGTGTTACTTTTGGATAGTGGAAGTCTCCTACTTGCTGCTTTATCCATGAATCTCATTTTTATTCAAGTCTTTTTTTTATTGTGGAGTCACTTACACCAACGTTATTGGAGGTTAGAGGGGCCTGCAGTTATTTGAATCGGGAAGGTTCTATATAAATAAAATGTATTATTATTATTAATATACTTCTGGGATCCTACACCTGAATGAGTCATTGCTGTGCGTTTAGGATAATTTTGGCAGGCTGACCTTTCCTGAGTCCCAAAGCATTGTAAACGACTTCATAACCTTTTTCTGATTGGTAAGTTTTATCAGTTTTTTCCCTCATCTATTTTGAATTATCATTTTATTGAGACATAGTGTTCTTTTAGAAACCTCCTGGTGACTGCTTCACTCTGATGGTAAGGATCAGCAGATGGTGAAACTTAGATTTAGCAGAGCTGGCTATAATCAGGTCTGGCTGTGTTCAGTCGGCTGACTTTAATTATATTATGGGGGCAGTTACCTTTGCACAGTGGCAATGCAGGTGTTGGATAACTATTACTTAAATATATTAAGTAGCAATCTAGAACTGGGATTGTATTTTTATTCTCATTTCCTTAATGTAATATTACATTTTGTCTAAAGATCTAAAGCCATTCATTGTGAGAAATATAAAAACATATCCAGAAGGATAGAAATACTTTTTCACAGTACCGTATGTAATGTTACCAGTTTATATAAAACACCACATCATTTATTAGATCTTCAAATTAATTTTTCAATGGTTTATTTTGTTTCAGTAACTTATTTTTATATCAGATTTAGCTCCTGGTAAAATGTCTTAATCACTCTACAAGTCTAAAGTTGAAGTGCTTAGTATGATCTTTAATTTATTTCCAGTTGAAATCTGTGTCCCTGTGAGTCTCTGAATATAAAAACTCTATATGGCCATTTTGAAAGGATAGCTGAGTTTTAAAGTATCTATTGATATGTGCAGTGTTGTAACTATGAATAGCTAGGTCATAGAAAAATGCATGCTTCAGCTTATGCATAATAAGACTGTATGCAAGTCTGATGAATCAGCATTTGCAGGCATAGGCGTGTCAGATGTAACGGGGTTACATTCTACAAACTGTGCCTCCCTAACCTCTAGGGACAAACCTGTCTTGAAAAAAGAGGAGAAATACGAGTTTTCAAACATTTGTCACTCGTCACATAAACATGAATAATGAAAGCAAAAAAAATAAAGAAACATAAACCTTAACTTTTTTTTTATGAAGCAGAAGAAGCTGGTGACTGGTTTGTTAGGTATGTAGGTAATTGTACCACATAATCTAAAATTTTATTGAGCATGCATCAGCGATGTCAATTTATTTGTAAAGTGCTTTTGAAATAAAGTCAACTCTACATTAAAATATATTATAAAATTACATCTGATTTACAATGGAATGACCCAAGTAAATGATATTCAACTAGAGAAGTATGACATTTTTTCTTAAAGGTAACTGTACATTTGTTGTTTCTGATTAATAGGCATTATTGAAGATTGGCTGAACTGTAGGCTACAAAAACATGCATCTTAAATATTATTAATTTGTTTAGTGAATGAACTAGTCTTTGGTATACACCTTCTTTAATACATAATTGGTTTCAAGGCAGCATTCACACACACTGTAACCATCAGGTTCAGGCTGCATCTGTATGGAAACCTGTCTTTCTAGTCATTGATTCTTTGATGTAGAGCATTCATCAATTTCAGTGCATTAAGCACATTCCTAAATCTGTCACTTGCTCCACCTTGAGCTTTCATGGTTAATACCCATTTAAATGAGAGCAGTACAGGAGAAGATCAGTCTCATTCCAGTACAGGACTAATGCCACTAACAGGATTAAAGGAGAAAGTCACATGTGAATCTAGCAACCAGAGGATGAGGGAACATGGTCAGGAACAAGTGTAGACAATAGATTGTTTTATCAAAAACTAATAGACCAGAATGTAAGAATAAATCAGTCAGCAACTGCTGAAAATTCAAAATAAACAGGATAAACATTCAAAAAGTGATCATAAATGTTCAGTGACAGAGCAAACATCATGACCAGTGACAAAAATGCATGTGGTAGGTATTTAATAGCATAGTAATGGACATGTCTATAAGCAAAATATGACAGTGAATAGGGTTGATTTTTGATCTTTGTGGTCAGACCTTTAGGTTTATTTCTAGAACATGATTTTATGATAATAAATATTCACATTATGAAAGTAGTCTTTCTTGATAATGAATGAAACTTACTTGCTCATCTATCTTTGCTTCTTTTTGTAAACAGTGTTTCATTAAGAATCCCCAAATACAATATTTTTTTTTATTTTGCAAAAAACAGAACTCCTGGAGGAAATTCTGTAGGTCAAATTTACATTATTCTTAAAAGGAGGAGATCCAAACTAATCTATACAAATAAACTTTCTCAAATTCACAAAAATGTTGGTTGGATCAACTGTAAGTTCATGATATTGTTGTGGTTTATAGCCATATTACTGATTATGTGAGTGTAACAGATTGTTAACTTTTTTGAAACACAATACTTAACACAGCATCATTGCACTTCTTTAGTATTCTCAGTTGCTGTTTCAAATCAATAATCCAGAGAGTGTTGTGCATACACATAGCACTAGTGTTATGCAACATTTTCAAAATGGCATCAAGAAAATTAAATTGCTGATAGTTAAAAATGACACAGATATGAAATAATATACCTAGATAAAGAGAACTTTATTTTTCCCCAGGCAGAAATCTGGCTTCTACAGATGCCCAATAAATAATTATTATTATATTATGACAAATGACAAATCTCAATATACACCAGAATGAATAAAAAGAAAAAGTCTAAAATAAAGAGAAGTGACTGGACTTAAGATGAGAAGAATAGTCAAAGTAAGACATTAATAAAGGCGTATTGCCGTTGGTATAATGGAGCCCTATAATTGTGCAGAACAATTTGTTGGCTGAAAATAGTGATTATTACTGTGTCAGAGAAAGGATGTGCAGCATTATTTGTAGGTAGATAGCTAGACAGACAGACAGACAGACAGACAGATGATTCTCTCATTTGCTACTGTCTCCAGGGGGTCAAGATTGCATTACATAAATTAGCCCACTATTATAAGTAGCTTGTTAATTCAGTTAGCCTGTCTTAAAACGATGTTATCAGCCCAGCACACCACAGTGTAGAAATTCACACTGACCATTACAGAGTTGTGAAAAATGTAAAAGATGTCAGTACAGACATTAAAGGATTATAGTCACCTGAGGGTGGGAAAAGTATATTTTACTCTTTTCTGTATATCCTGTCATCGATGTGAAGCCCCAAGTACTTGTAGCAGTGCACCACCTCCACATCAACTCTCTGAATAGTGACTGGACAGATAGGCTCTTTGCTGCCATGAAAGTCAATAATCAGTTCATTTTTTTTTTGCTGATATTAAGTTGCAGATTGTTTGTTGGTGCAATAAGAACTAAGTTCTCCTGTACTCTCTCATCCCCCTTGTCAACACACCCCATTAGTGCATAATCAGAGAATTTCTGAAGTTGACACGACTTGGTGTTACACTTCTAGTCTTATGCATACAGAGTGAGGCGAAAATGAGACTGGACTGTTCCTTATTGGTGCTCCAGTGATGCTGACATTTATATCAGAGACATAGTCCTTGAGCCTCACAAACTGCAGTCTGCCTGACAGATAGTCCATTATCCAGGACCTCAGAGATAGTCCATTGTCCAGGACCTCAAAGACTCGTGCACTTGAACTTTCATCTTAACATAGATGGATGGATGGTATTAAAGACACTTCAGAAATCAAATAACTTAATCCTTATGGTTCTTGCCATTTTTGTCGAGGTGAGAATAAGCCTTGTGGATCAGACAGATAATTGCATCCTTCACTCCAATCTTTGTTCAGTAGGCAAGTTGCAGTGGATCCAGGTGGTGTTAACCTTATAAGCTTCAGTAAATGGAGACCATGCCATGTGGAAACACTGTCTTAACATAATTTTTGTTCTAGTTGGCTTTAAGAGCTTGTAAAAAGCTTTGAGTGTAAAATTGTGAAAAATGCATGTTTTATAAAATTGCAAGATGCAATGGTATTTTGTTAAATAAGTGCTGTAACTTGTTTGAGAATGGTATTGTAATGGTGCATTTTGTATTGGCAAGATAAATAATAATTCTTATCTTGAATTTAATACAAGGTGGTGTCCAGGATGTGCAGAAGGGAGCTGGTGTTGGTAGGTCATTCTCTTTAAGCTGGAGAAGTCATCCTGAAGCACAGGAGCCAATGAGGTTGAGGAGTGCTACCACTTCCGGAGCTCCAGGAGTGGAAAAAGCAAGAAACGTTGTTCGACAAAAAGCAACAGGTGATCTCAAGTATTAAATTGTTTTTACACTTAAATTCATTATATAGTATTTGGAAAAATTTCACTACAGTAAAATGTTCCTTTCCCAGATGTTCAAATCCATTAGCTGTTAGTGGTCTTGAAAGTACTAATGATGTGAAGTTTAGTTATTTGAAAAATATTTCATAGAATGATCTGTTTGTTTATGCATTATACAAGCAACACATGCATAAGCAGGTATTTTCTTTAGGCAAGAATGTGTTATGATAACTATATTAAAATAACTTGAAGTGTTTCTGTTTCAATAAAATTACTATTCTATGCCAAGGTCACAGGTGCAGGAAGCACTGAAAGTAAGTAGGAACAAATATTGCACAAGTTACCAGTTCATCCATCACACTCATGCACAAGGACATAACATGAATCATTTTGTGATGTGGGAGGAAATGAGCAATCTGACAAAACTTACATGGATTCAAGGAGAGCCTTGCAGACATAGGTTGAATGGGAATTGAACCAAGTTTCCTAGAGCATTAATGCTCACAACACCTTGAAATGCTGCAATATGAACATGGATTATTTTATTTAAATAAGCTATAAATCAGGTTATTTTTATATTCCACAAACCAAATGAAAACTGTTTAAAGCAAGGTTCCACAGATTGGTTTTAAAACACGCTTCTTTATTGGTTTTAAAACACACTTCTTTATTTTCCCTTGACTTTATTAAATGCCTCAGTGAAGCAAAATGTTTTTTTGCTTATTGTTCTCATTCAGCCACCAAGTGATTTCAAGTTTTCTGCAAACAGCATTCTTCCCATGGCATGGCTGTCTGCCTTAACCGCTTGCTCTGAAATTTAATGCAGCCTGATTAATCAAAGTTTTTTTTTAATTTATTAAAAATTTATATTCATGCATTTTTTATTTTTGTTTAGTGGTAATTATTCTCTGACAGAGAATGAATAATAATTCAAGATTTCAGCCAATGAACATGTCACATATGAGGCAAACTCACAAAAAATGCACACCTAGGATGGGTAGTTCCTGTCCTGGAGTTCAATGACTAGAGCCTTTTGTAGTAACCATTTTGTCAATTAAAAGTGAAGAAGTTTCATTTTTTTAACATGATATTTAGCTACATATTTTATTCTTGTCTAGGGGAAAAAAAAAATCAATACAACGAAATGCATAAGATTAAGATTATTATTATACTAGCGACTTGGCGCGTGCTATGCTGCGCGTTGGATGACCACAGTTGAAGGACTCCCTGTTTAAACGCGGCTGCCAGTCGTGAACTGGGTCCTTCATCGCACCGCATTTGATTTTTGCATGGGAAACACAATTTCAAAACAAAACCCATGATTCACGAAGTGTGGGATGCAGACTAATCAGAATCGTATACGTTGTGCAAATGGTTGTAAGGAAGAGGAGGATCATACCATTGAGGACGTCCTGTGCTTGTCGAGGGGACATGTAGTGGTACTTCATTCTGAAGAGCAAAGCGATGTAGGTCATTTGAGTGGTCTTCATTAACTTCGTCAGTGACATGCAGCACTGTGTCATCGCGTCCGTCACCTTCATTGCACATAGTAATGTCTGTGGAGTCACACAATCCCGTGGCATTCGAGTGGACAGAGTCGAGTACTTCTTGGTAAACAACGTTCTGTGTGAAGTATTTATTAGTATCTTGTAGTAATTTCCCTTGACTTTTGCAAGGCAATATTTTGACTTTCACTTTTGGAAAACCTTTTCCTCTGGAGAAGGCGACATAGAGCTGGCCATGTGTGAAGACAGGCTCCGGTAGGAATATACCTACAAGATCTAGTGTTTAACCCTGCGCCTTATTTATTGTAATAGTGTATGCCAATCGGAGTGGGAATTGCCTTCTATGCATGTCAAAAGGCAGGTCAGAGCCATCCATAGTATCGAAGATGTGTTGACCACAGTGTTTACCAGTGATTATGTTTGCTTCAAGTAAGTGGTCATGCGTAATGTGTCCTCTCTTTCTGTAGGAGTTTGTCTATTACGGTTGTTTTGCGATCGTAAGGACCTCTTGTCGGGTGTCTCATTGGCACGCTTTTGCCTCTTTCTTTCGTGATCACTGCGTAATCTGTCCTCTCTCTCTGTAGGGGTTTGTCTATTACGGTTGTTTTGCAATCGTAAGGACCTGTCGTCGGGTGTCTCATTGGCACGCTTTTGCCTCTTTCTTTCGCGATCACGGCGTAATCTGTCTTCTCTCTCTGTAGGGGTTTCAGTTGCCTTTTGTTGTGTGGCAGAGACGCGTCGTTGAGCTAATCTTTGTAAATGCTGAGTGTCCGTTTCTTGCGAGCGACTGGCACGCCTTTGCCTCTTTGCTTCGTGATCACGCTGTAATGTGTCGTCTCTCGCAGCAGCAGGTTCAGTTGCCTTTCGTTTCGGCATTGTTCCGTAAGGTCTCCTCCGTACAAGTGCACATGGGTATCTGAAGACGGAAAGGCATAGTGGGTCGGAAGGGAGAAAATAGAAAATCGCGGTTTGAAACACACGAATTGGTGAGCAGGGGAACCATCCGACTCAGACGCGGGGCTCGAAATACTCACGTGCGCAAAGGGGAAAGAACGGAGGGGGGTAAGCAGGAATTCTGAGAGGGGAAGGACTGGGGCTTATCTACGGGGGTGGCTATACAGCCAAAAGGAACCCGGACCCGGACCCGGACACGGACGCTGCGCTGGGCTTTTATTATATAGATATTTAGCTAAAGTTACCTATGGTGCCAGCCAAGAAAAAGGTGCAATACAACCTCTGCTTACAGTATTTCACACATAAACTACCATGTTATGAGCTTGGCAATGACCAAACAGTGTCGATTGTGATGCATCTTTTGTTTGGGATAAATTGTTTACCTTCTTGTAGCACTGTATTCATTTAAATCAATTTAATAGAAAATTTTACAGCTGTAGGTCACTTGCTATTTTGGAAAATTTTTTGAAGTGTACAGGATGTTATAACTTTCAGCATACAGTATATATTTTGTAGAAAGCTATAATGTTTTACACTTTATCTGAACACTTGCATTTGTTACCACAGTGGAAAAGTACGTACAGTGGAACCTCGGTTCACGAATGTCTCGGTACACGTACAACTCGGTTTACGACCAAAACGTTCGCCAAACTTTTGCCTCGGTTCACGACCACACACTCGGTATACGTACAAGCCAGTTTCCCTTTCGGTTTGTGCGTGCCGATGATTTCCGCACGTGTTGCATTGTTCTTGGTCAGACGTGCGTGCGTGCTGTCGCTGTGAACTCTTTGTGCTCTATTTTATTTCCCTTCCGGGTCGTACGCGCCGATGACTGTATTTAAGCACGTGTTCAACCTCTCCCTGTTCATTGTTCTCAGTCAGACGTGCATGCTTTACGTGTGAATTCTTTGTGCTCTACAGTATTTCGTGTGCTTTTGCAGTTAACCATGGCTTCTAAGCAAGTGAAGAGTGGTGAGAAGAAAGTGTTGCAATGTTACTTTTCTTTTTTTTTCAAATGTTTATTTTTTTCCATGTGCTTAAAACTCATTTAAAAAGAGTGTTTACAGCGATCGATCGGGTTGTAATGCTATTAGCATGAAATCCTGCAATGTTACTGTGTTGGTTGGCTTTTAAATAAAGTTCAGATTTGTTCAAATGTTCCTTTTTTCCCCCCTGAGCTTAAAACTCATTTAAAAAGAGTGTTTACAGCGATCGATCGGGTTGTAATGCTATTGGCATGAAATCCTGCAATGTTAATGTGTTGGTTGGCTTTTAAATAAAGTTCGGATTTATTCAAATGTTCCTTTTTTCCCCCTGCGCTTAAAACTCATTTTAAAAAAAAAGTGTTTATACAGCGAATCGGATTATAGCACGAACTGCTGCAATGTGAGAGAGAGGGGGGCTGCCGTGCTGCAGAGAGAGAGAGAGAGAGAGAGAGCCTGCGTGTGCAGCTGAGAGAGAGAGAAGGGGGGGTGGGGTTGTGCTTGCCTGTTGCTGAGAGAGCGAGAGAGCCTGCGCGTGCAGGGAGCCTGGGTGTTTGTGTCAGTGTTATTCAATGTTTTCACATTAGTTTACTATTACACTGTGCATTCTATGGTGTAATTAACTATAATTTGTGCGTAGACATCTTTAAAAAAATATATTTACATACAGTTCGTACGGTTTGGAACGGATTCATTGTATTTACATACAATCCTATGGGGGAAATTGCTTCGGTTCACAACCAAATCGGTTTACGACCAGAGGTTTGGAACGAATTATGGTCGTGAACCGAGGTTCCACTGTAACTGACTTCTTCTTCATCCTAGCGTTTATCCCGCATGGCAGGGTCCGCTTTTCTGCAAATCCATCTCCATTTGGCATGGTCAAGGGCATCTTCTGGGGCGGCATTGGCGGTCTTCATGTCTTCCTTTATTCTGTCCATCCACCTCTTTTTCGGCCTGCCACGTGGGCGCTGACCACCAGGGTCTAGCCGCATAGCCGTTTTTGCTACCGAGTTGTCGTCTGCGCGCACGACGTGTCCATACCACCGTAGCCGTGCCTCACGCATTTTCTCCATGATTGGTACGATGCCGAGGCGCTTTCTGACGTCTTCATTTATGACTTGGTCCCAGCATGTGAGGCCTAGGCACCACCTCAGCATTCGCATTTCCATCGTATGTAGGGCCTGCTCATGCTTGGCGGTGGCTGGCCAACACTCCGATCCATACAGGGCGACTGGGCGGACTACAGTCTTATAAATCTTGGCCTTGAGGTGGTCAGGCATTCGGCGGTCACACAGCACGCCCGTTACTTGACGCCACTTTGCCCACGCGGCGTTGATCCGAGCTCGCACGTCGGGAAGGATGTCCCCGTCGTTACTCATCGTCGATCCCAGATACTTGAATTCATGGGTCTTCTTTAGGTCTTCTCCGTCGATGCTGATAGTGCCATCGGTTTGGAGGCCAGCTTCCATGTATTCAGTCTTCTTGATGTTGAGTCTCATGCCATGGTCGGTCAGGCGTGTCTTCCACTGCTGCGTGTGTTGTTGCAGCTCACTTCTGGATTGGTTTGCCAGGAATACGTCGTCAGCGTATAAAAGTGACCATGGTTGGGGAGTTTGGAGATCGGCGGCCGCTGTGTCCATACAGAGGATGAACAGAAGGGGCGAAAGGGCCGAGTCTTGATGTACTCCCACGTTGATGGCGAAGGGCGGTGAGATTCCCACGGAGCATCTGACTACACTGGTGACGTTTATGTAGAGCAATTTGACCCAGTCGACGTAAGTTTCCGGGATTCCGTGAGATCACAGGGCATGCCAGATAAGGTCGTGTGGCACTCTATCGAATACCTTCCCCAAGTCCAGGAATGCCATGTGGACTATTCGATTTTTCTCTCTGTGTTTCTCCACCAGCAGTCTCACGGCGTGTATGGCGTCAGTGGTTCCGCATCCCTTAACAAACCCACACTGGTTAGGGGTGATCATGACTATCCGTCGCAGGCGGGCGTCTAGGATCCTTTCGAATATTTTCATAGTGTGGCATAGGAGGCGGATTGGTCGGTAGTTAGCGCAATCGGTGACATCGCCCTTGGTTTTCCAAATGGGGATGGTGACGCTAGTTGTCCAGGCCGCTGGTATCCTGCCCTCTCTGATGATGTTATTGAATAGGGTGCTGAGAGCGGCGGCTCCTTGCTGGCAGAGGAGTTTCCAGGCTTCGACGGGGATATTGTCGGGGCCAAGCGCTTTTTCCATCTTCACGGCATTCTTGATCTCAGTAGTTGTAATCGGCTGGACTGGGCCATAGACGGGGGCGGCACTGTGGATTGGCGGGTGGGGGAATTCTTCATTACTGATCTGGGAGAAATGCTCACTCCAGCGTTCGAGGATAGCTGGTGGATCACGCAGGACCTTCTGATTGACGTCTTTGATATGTTTCACTTGGCCGATGTCCTGCGTTGGAACGGTGTCGGCTGCTGGCCAGGTGGTATATCTTGTTCGCTCCTCCAGGCTCGTCCAAGTCGTGGTAGAGCTGGTCATAGTGCGCAGTCTTTGCCACTGTCACCGCCTTCTTCGCCTTTGCCTTCAGGCTCTTGTACCGTTGATAGTCCTTGTCTTCTCTAGACTGGCGCCACTTCTTTAGCGCTGACGAGTAGCCGATGTTGGTCGACGGGATTACTTTGACATCGGTTACCAGTTTCAGGTGCTGCCTTCGGGTGAGGAGGTAATCGATTTGCGTTTCTCTTCCTCCGCTAGAGTATGTGACGAGGTGTGTTAGCTTCTTCTTGAAGAAAGTGTTGGCCACTGCGAGATCATGCTCTTCCGCACAATCCAGGGCACGTTCCCCGTCCTCATTGCGGCTTCCGTAACCTTGCCCGCCATGAAACCTTTCATAGCCATTCCTATCTCGTCCAACGTGACCATTGAGATCACCGCCAATGGCAATATATTCTTCAGGTCCAAGTGCTCGAAGGTGGACATCGAGACTTTCCCAGAAATCTTCTTTGTCTGCTTCCGAGCAGTTGGTCTGGGGGGCGTAGCAGGAGATCACTCGCATAGTGATGTCGCCCGTGTCGATCTTGAGTGACATGAGCCGATCCGACATTCGAGTCACTTCGACCACATTGTCCTGTACTTTCTGGCTGACCACTATTCCCACACCATTTTGGGGCTTATTGCCGTTGTAGAATAGCTTAAATCCATCGCCTATATCCCTTGCCTTTGCACCAGTCCATTTGGTTTCTTGGATGCACGCGATGTCGATGCGGTGGATCTTAAGGGTGTCGGCTAATTCTTGGCTTCGTCCTGTCATCGTGCCGATGTTAAGGGTACCCAATCGTAGTGGTTGTTGTTGTTGTTGTTCCACTGTAACTGACAATCTAAGTAAATTAATATCTATAATACTTTAGTAATGCACTGGTTTATTTGCAACAGATTGGAACCAGACAGTTTTTTTCTCAAAATATGCCAGTTTCTCTTATTACTTATAGATTGCTAACTGGTTTTATGATTTGTGGGAAAAGAAATGTAGAATGCTCACACATGCAGTGCAACAGAATAAGAAGTGTCTTGCAGTGCTATGTCCTTAGTTTTTGTTCAGTGTTCTATTGCTAGTGAGCCTGCTGATAAAGAGAAGGTGTAATTTCTGCATATGATATAAATGGGACATTCCTTCACGTTTGAGGGCTGTAAATGTGGCATGAATGAGTTCACATTTCACTATGTTTGTAATAAATTGAATGAAACCAAGATCTAAGAAATAATTACTGAATCATGATTACTGAAACTGATTTTCAAGTTAGTACAATCACATTACTGAAAATTTCTGAAATGTCATGAATACCTGGTTACCACAAGATAACACAGTATTTCTCACTCATTCTACTTGGCAGCATCTGTACATGATAGAGCCATTCATTAGGTCGAAACAGTTTTTTCCCCCACAGGAAAAATATTATAATTATCTGACAACAGCTATGCTTGTGCACCAGCACATTTGTGATGATTATGGTTTGTTTACAAAGCAGAGCTCTGTACGCAGAATGTCTTTTTGGATAACTAAAAGAGAACATAAAATATGTGAAAGTTACTTTGGATAAATGCGTCAGCTAAGCAAATAAATGTAAGATATACAGGTAAAATTCAATTATAACGAATATCTTTACAACGAAATTTTCATTACAACGAAGTATTTTTATGGTCCCGATAGCTTCCCCATATGATGCGAGTCTATAGAAATCTCGTTACTACGAAGTACATTCAGCAGATACTTTCATTATAACGAAGTGCACAAAAGACCTTGAAATGCCTGAATGAATCATCCACAGAGCAGTTAGTTCTGTGGCCGCAGCTCAGTTGTGCACAATGATCCCTAAACAGAAACACTGTCATTTCTTTTCTTTCTTCGAACTTTCCTCATGCTGTTTGCTTTTTTTTGCTGTTTTTGTTTCCTGCTGTTTTCAGTGATACCTTTTGCTTATTGCTCGTCAACATTTGTAAAACATCCATTGGAATTTAACTCATTGTCACCCTCCTATAGAAACGGCAGACACGGAAAAACGATAACAGTTCATATTAAAAAAAAAAACTTTAATTTTTTGCAGCTCTCGAGCAATTAAAGTTCTCACAGTACGGAACGTTGCGATCAGGTGATTTTCCGTAGTTTTCTAGTGTGTGTGTGGTACACAGAATGTGCACAAGGGAGTCTCCTACAGCAGCCAGTTGCCATAGTTTCGGAACAATGCCATTGTATATACCGACGTTAACAGCAGCCCCGTCTGTACACATGGCGACCAACTTTCTCTTCCAGTTGTCCAAGCTTGCTTCCTGGAAAAGTTTAACGAGTCCGTCTGTTACAGCCTGCGCAGATCGATCTGCACCCAGTTTGATTAGGCCAAGGAACCCCATGGTAAACTGCCGATGTTGGACACAGACACAATGAAAACAATCTCATGCTCGGTTTTAATTATGTCTTCCGATCCATCAAAAATCAGTCCCCAAAATTCAGCAGACTCCAACTTCGCTTTCAACTCCGCACTGATAGTACGCGCGATGGTCTGCATTATCCGTGTGGCCACCTCACATGAATGATACACAATTCAGTCATTTACTCCTAGCCGCTCCAGTAAAGGAGTCCAGCATAGGAAGATAGGGGACGAACGTGTTTAGCTTTATGAAAGGCAAGGAGAAAAATATTACACAGAGCTTGCCGTTGTTCTTCATTTACCTTTGTTCGCCATCTAGCTAGAGGGCAAGTGGAAATTTCTTCCTGACTAGCTTGTTTATTAGAAATAGCTTGTACTACATTCATGTGCTCCTTGCTCTTCATGTTTGTCAAATGACTGAAATTCTTTGAGCCTGTGTAAAAGGCACTTGTTTTGTCTGCAATATGTGGATGCAAGCAGCACAACTTATACCACATTTCAGTGCGCTCATCGTTAGCTTCAAGCCACGACACATCTTGGAGCCACTTTTCACAAAAAACTCTTTTTTTTTTTCTGCTCTGGCTAGGCTTGGTGTTTCTATGCAGGTGGTGAAACGCCAAAGTAGCTGCTTAATGTCTGTTGTTTTTTTAGACATATTGGCAACACAAGATAATCAAAACCAAAAACAAAACAACGTATATTAGCAACATGAGGTGTCGATGCCCTCTTTTACCGTCAGGTACGCACCGGCGCCGTAGGGGCACAGATGACGTTGCGCATTTACAATTTTTGTCGCACATGTGTACCAGCGTACCAGTTATGTACACCCCTGCACATAAGTTACTTTAAAAGTTGAAGTACCAAACTTTTACAGAATTTAAGCCCTCTAAAACTGTGCATTGGGACACAGTTGGCAATGAGTGCTCTGCATCAGAATGTGATCAAGGCCACAGTCTTAATAGGATATGACAAAAGTGAGGCCATATTTATACCACTGATTCTTCTTACCTGGGTATAGTGGTTAGCACTGCTGCTTTACAGTACAACTCCAGATTTCTAGGTTCAATGGCTAGCCTCATCACTTTTTTTGTGGATTTTCCTCATTCTCTCCATGTTTATGTAGGGTTTTAACAGACCTCAATTCCTGTCACCACACACAAAAACATTTCAAAGATACCTGAGATATACAGTGGTGTGAAAAACTATTTGCCCCCTTCCTGATTTCTTATTCTTTTGCATGTTTGTCACACAAAATGTTTCTGATCATCAAACACATTTAACCATTAGTCAAATATAACACAAGTAAACACAAAATGCAGTTTGGAAATGGTGGTTTTTATTATTTAGGGAGAAAAAAAAATCCAAACCTACATGGCCCTGTGTGAAAAAGTAATTGCCCCCTGAACCTAATAACTGGTTGGGCCACCCTTAGCAGCAATAACTGCAATCAAGCATTTGCGATAACTTGCAATGAGTCTTTTACAGCGCTCTGGAGGAATTTTGGCCCACTCATCTTTGCAAAATTGTTGTAATTCAGCTTTATTTGAGGGTTTTCTAGCATGAACCGCCTTTTTAAGGTCATGCCATAGCATCTCAATTGGATTCAGGTCAGGACTTTGACTAGGCCACTCCAAAGTCTTCATTTTGTTTTTCTTCAGCCATTCAGAGGTGGATTTGCTGGTGTGTTTTGGGTCATTGTCCTGTTGCAGCACCCAAGATCGCTTCAGCTTGAGTTGACGAACAGATGGCCGGACATTCTCCTTCAGGATTTTTTGGTAGACAGTAGAATTCATGGTTCCATCTATCACAGCAAGCCTTCCAGGTCCTGAAGCAGCAAAACAACCCCAGACCATCACACTACCACCACCATATTTTACTGTTGGTATGATGTTCTTTTTCTGAAATGCTGTGTTCCTTTTACGCCAGATGTAACGGGACATTTGCCTTCTAAAAAGTTCAACTTTTGACTCATCAGTCCACAAGGTATTTTCCCAAAAGTCTTGGCAATCATTGAGATGTTTCTTAGCAAAATTGAGACGAGCCCTAATGTTCTTTTTGCTTAACAGTGGTTTGCGTCTTGGAAATCTGCCATGCAGGCCGTTTTTGCCCAGTCTCTTTCTTATGGTGGAGTCGTGAACACTGACCTTAATTGAGGCAAGTGAGGCCTGCAGTTCTTTAGACGTTGTCCTGGGGTCTTTTGTGACCTCTCGGATGAGTCGTCTCTACGCTCTTGGGATAATTTTGGTCGGCCGGCCACTCCTGGAAAGGTTCACCACTGTTCCATGTTTTTGCCATTTGTGGATAATGGCTCTCACTGTGGTTCGCTGGAGTCCCAAAGCTTTAGAAATGGCTTTATAACCTTTACCAGACTGATAGATCTCAATTACTTCTGTTCTCATTTGTTCCTGAATTTCTTTGGATCTTGGCATGATGTCTAGCTTTTGAGGTGCTCTTGGTCTACTTCTCTGTGTCAGGCAGCTCCTATTTAAGTGATTTCTTGATTGAAACAGGTGTGGCAGTAATCAGGCCTGGGGGTGGCTACGGAAATTGAACTCAGGTGTGATACACCACAGTTAGGTTATTTTTTAACAAGGGGGCAATTACTTTTTCACACAGGGCCATGTAGGTTTGGATTTTTTTTCTCCCTAAATAATAAACACCATCATTTAAAAACTGCATTTTGTGTTTACTTGTGTTATATTTGACTAATGGTTAAATGTGTTTGATGATCAGAAACATTTTGTGTGACAAACATGCAAAAGAATAAGAAATCAGGAAGGGGGCAAATAGTTTTTCACACCACTGTAGTCGAGTGTAAATTTGATGTTGAATCAATATTATTGTGTTTGCCCTGGTTCTTGGTTTATTGTCAAAACTACCCAGGTATGTTAGTGGATTTGCAAAATCAACTAATCGACTTTCAATGCACTACATCTTTCTGTAGAAGAAATCTTGTATCAAGACCTTTAATTAAAGCATCAGTTGCCAAAGTATAGTTTAATATTATATTATTTGATACCCACTCAATGTGCAAAATATTTAATTGATAAGGAACATTAAAACTATGTTTAAAGCAAAGTGTCTGTGACAAGATTGCATTGAAAATTCTTAACATATCATAAATACTTTTATTGCTTCACAAGCTCTACAGTGGCAAGAAAGGTATGTATACCATTTGGAAGTAACCACATTTGTGAATATGTTGTCCTAAAATATAGTTGATCTTCATCTAAGTTACAATAATGAACGAACACAATCTGTTTTAAGTAATAACACACAAATTACTGTTGCATTGTTTTATATATATGGAATAAATCATTTAAGTAATTCACAGTGTAAGTTGCCAAAGACCATCCTAACACCCCACAATGCAGTTGGGGACATGTTTTCTTGACTGATGGAACTTAAAGCTGAACTGTTTGGGGAAACATTCACAGTACAGTAGTACCTCTGGTCACGAACGTTTCCGAACACGTACAAATCGGGTTACAATCAAAAAGTTTGCCAAAATTTTGCATCTGTTCACAACCACACGCTCTGGTGATGAACAAAAACATTGGCGGCCAGTTTCCCTACGCGCGTTCGTACGTCCCAATGATTTCCCATTCTCCGTTTCCCATTTTCTTTTGTTTGCGTATACGGGGCCTAACAAAGCAGCTGATGTTGCAAAAGGAGTTACAATGTTAACCAAGCAGAGGCCTCAAGTGCTGGAAGAAGTGGAAAAACTGTTGCTAGTGTGGTTGAACGAGAAGCAACATGCATGGGATTGTGTAAGCGAGGCGATCATATGTGAGAAAGCTAGGAAAATTCATTGCGATTTGCTGAAAAAAAATTCCTTCTTCAAGTGGCGAAGGTGAGGAATTTAAAGCCAGTAGAGGATGGTTTGAAAAGTTTCACAAGAGAAGCAGCATTTCATTTTTTTTTTTTACCTGTGCTTAAAACTCATAAAAAAAAAAAAGTGTTAACAGCGAGCTGTTCGTAAGGATCTAGCGCAAACTGTTACAATGTTAGTTTTCTCTTCTGTTCAAGGTTTTCTCAGTGTTATTCAATGTTTTTACATTTAGTATACTATTACACAGTGCATTCTATGGTACAATTAACTATTTTTGTGCTTAAAAAATCTATATTTACATACAATTCGTATGGTCCGGAATGGATTATTTGTATTTGCATACAATCTTATGGGGAAATCACATTCAGTTCACGACCAAATTGGGTCGCATCCAGAGTTTTGGAACAAATTACGGAAATGACCAGAGGTATCACTGTAGTATGGTGTAAAAACTGCACCACACTCCACCATGAAAAAATTATCCCAACAATGAAGTATGTGGAGGGAGCATTTTGAATCAGTGCTGCATTGAACTTTTAAGGCCTCAATAGCTTACTGTCATTGAGGGGAAAAAAATGAATTCTCAAGTTTATCATGGTATCCAAAGGATAACATCAGGGTGGTTGTTCGCTAGGTGAACCTCAGTAGAAGATATGTGATGCAGCAGGACAGTGATATAAACAATGTAAATCTTCTTCAGAACGGCTTCAAAAAACAAAAATCAGCCTTTTGGAGTCACCCAGTCATAGCTTAAACCTAAACCCAATAGGAATTTTCCTGAGTCTTTTACACCAAACATCCTAAGAATATGGCCCATCTGAAGCAGTTCTGTAAGAAAGAATGATCCAGAATTCATCCTAAGTATTGTACAGATCTAACCCACTGCTACAGGAAGTACTTCTTAGGGGTTATTGCTGCCAAAGTAGACTTGACAAGTTATATTAATTCAAGGGAATACTTTTTCCACTGCACACTGGAACTATTTGATATATGTGTTCAATAAAGACATTAAAGATTATTATTGTCTGTGTGTCATTAGCTTAAGCATACTGTGTTTGTCTATAGTTGTGACTTCAATAAAGATCAGATAAAAGCTAAGAAATGTGACTAAAAAGTAGTCACATTTTATGACTAATTAATGCAGAAAACCAGATAATAATGCAATTACAGTGCTTAGGTCAGGGGTGTCGAACTGTAACCACCTTCTTAATTAGTGACCTGTTTTGCTGCTAATTAACTTTTGACTTAGTTTTAATTAACTCGGCTGAGACCCTTTAGTTCTTTCTTTTTCCTTAATTAGCAGCCAAACAATAATGTGACACAAAATGAACAAACAGGTGACCAGCTAAGCACATTATCTGAACATAAAGAAAGGTGATGGTCTTGGTAAGGTTGATCTCTCAGGTCACTAATCAGAAACAGAAAATCAACAGTTTGGGAAATGTCTGCTGTGGAAGAATGAGAGCAGCAGCAAGCCATGGAATTAAACAACAGATTTAATTAACAGCTAGAATTGGCTTCTCATTAAGGAACTGGTTGGAGTGAAATTGGTTGGAGTTTGAAGCCTCAGTTTAGCAGGTCATCTGTTGGCTCGTTTCACTTCTCATTTCTGTTTGGTTGCCATTTAATGAAGAAAAGAATCCATTGAGAGGACTGATTCCTTAAAAACAGGGCTATTAAAATGAAGGGAAAATGAGATAATTAGCAGTGAAAACTGGTCAACTGTTAGAAAGAAAACCTGCAGCCACTGCGGCCCTCCAGGCCTGGAGTTCGACACCCGTGGCTTAGGTGATCAAATTAATTCCAAAGGGTTGAAAAATTTTTTTTACTGTATACCCAGCTAAAATATGAATGGAATTTACTCCATAGCACAAACAGGAATTGTATTTTGTTAATTGACACATTTTTAGTTCCAAAGTTAGGCATATCCACTCATACAAGTCAATCTACAAAAACATATGGAGAACATACAGTGCAAATCCTGACTAGACTAGAAATCAAACCTGTTTCAAAAAGTCAATCTCCATGTGCTGAATATTTTTCAGAAATAACTTAATACGTTTGTCAAAAAATATAACCATAATTGTTAAACATAATTTTTGTAAAGTAATGCAGTTGCATCTTTTTCAGTGGAAGCTGAAATGAGCTTCTGTATAGTCATGATTGCACTGCAAATGAACACTCCAAAAGAAAAATACAATAGCACTTCTTTCTTTCTTTCTTTCTTTCTTTCTTTCTTTCTTTCTTTCTTTCTTTCTTTCTTTCTTTCTTTCTTTCTTTCTTTCTTTCTTTCTGTAACCTCAGGATGGCACTAGGATATCAAGTTGGAAAAGGAATATGTCACCCCTAGCTTATTAGAGGAAGAGCATGTCCTATATTAAATTATTTTAACGCATGTGCTTTAAATACTGGACTCAGGAAAACATAATCACAGCCAATGATCAAAAGTTAATAATTTACGCTGTGTGATAAAGGCGCTATATAGCACCGACCCAGCACAGACTCACTCAGAGACACGTGTAAAAACACACAAGACTTTTATTCTTCATCACCTGTGGGGAACATCTTCCCCGTGAACCCCACAGGCAATACACAGTCCCAAAAGCACTCCAACCACAAAATATAACCCTTTCTTCTCAAACCACCACTCCTCCCAGGCAACCTCGTCCTCTTCCTCCCGATTCTGGCCCAGAGTGGTGGTTGCCGCCCCTTTTTATAGCCCACCCAGAAGTGCGCCAGGTGCTTGATCACCTGCTTCTGATTGCACTTCCGGGCAGTGCTGTAGAGTTGTCCAGGCCAGCTCAGGGACCCATGCAGCACCCCCTGGCGGCCACCCCAGATCCCAACAGGGCTGTGGAGAACTCCATCTCCCATGGAGCCCTGAGGGAAGCTAAGGCACCATCCTCAGCCAGGGAGGCTGCCACTAAGCATCCCGGGGGAGGTATTGAGCAGTCCATGATTGCTCCCCTGGGACATGTGTAGAAGGGCCGTCGTAGCATGGGACTCGGCTGCCTGTTACAGCTGGTACTTGTGAGTACTGTGCACAGTGAAGGCAAAACCTCTGCATTTTTCCCAGTTGATTCTGGGGTTCATCGGGGTGTGTTCTTGCTCCTACTCTGTTCAAAACTTGCATGGACTGGGTTTTGGGCAGGTCATGGAGTCCAGTGGCTGTGGGGTATCTCTTGGTGAAGAGAGATTCACTGATCTTAACCACCGACAATGCTGTGATGTTCGCACAGTCAATGGAGGCTCTGATTGGGGCTCTTGAGAGACTGAGCAAGGAGTCTGAGTGTCTAGGCTTGTGAGTGTCCTGGATAAAAACCAAGATCAAGGCCTTTAATGACCTCTTGGGCACAGCCATCATCAGTGTGTCTGTCTGCGGAGGGGATGTTCGATCTTGTTGAGAGGTTTGCTTACCTTGGCAGTGATATTCGTGTCTCTGGTGACTCTTCCTATGAAGTCAGTAGACAGATTGGGAGAGCATGTTGGGGGTGGGTGGGTCATGTGGTCTCTGGAAGGGGTGTGTGGCACTCCTGATATCTCTGCAAATGGACGAAAGTTCAAGACTTTAGAGTCCTGGTGCTCCTTGTTTTGCTATGTGGTTGCAAGACATGGACGCTACCCAGTGACCTGAGACAAAGACTGGACTCCTTCAGTACTGTGTCTCTTCAGAGAATCCTTGGGTATTGCTGGTTTGACTTTGTGTCAAATGACAAGTTGCTGATAGAGTCCCGAATGAGGCACATTACCTGCATTGTTAGGGAGTGTCAGTTATAGCACTATGGCCATGTGGCGTAAATCCCTGATGGTGATCCAGCTCGTAGGATCCTCATTGCTGAGGACCTGAGTGGCTGGACCAGGCCAAGGGGGCACCCCTGTAAAACTGGCTGCAGCAGATAGATGGTCATTTCTGGAGGGTGGGACTAGACTGTGTGTCTGCCTACGGGGTTACCAACCGGAATCCCAAGCTGTTTCATTGTGTGGTGGGTGCGGCAATGCTCTGTACCAGTGCATGCTCCCCAACCTGGCCTGACCTGATCTCTAGTGTCCCTGGATTACATTTCTTTCTTTCCTGTATAACAGACAGTTGATGAGTACTTGAGTTTGTAAGAGATTAATGAAGTTCTACCGTTGACATGGCAAAGAAGATGAAATTCCTGATTAACTAGCCTTTTCTTTACTTTTGTTTTTTTATTTGTTTTAAACAAATGATAAAGTGCTCTTGGAACATTTTGCTTTGCTGGTCCCAATGGTATATGCACATTAACTTAAGTATACAGCAGTGCAGAGTGAAGTCACATCTGGAATTAATTTCCATGTATGCATGTGTCTACTCCCTTTGAAAGGATAACAGAGTAACTGAATTTGGGTGCAAAATTTGTCACAATCATTTTGGCTTGGTTAGATCCCAGTTCGGGCCTTCATTTTGTGCTTATGCAGACTTCTTGTTGTGAATATTATAATGCCTTTGACATCTAACATCCAAACTTATCAACGTATCTATTAAAAATAGATAAAATACTTGCTGGGAAAGTTGTCATTTCTTTCATTGCATTATTACATGCGTTAATTTTGATACCCTAATAATAAAGATTTTAGTAGAGGCCTATAGTATTCCTTCCTTGATCTAAGCAACATGAGAGTTTTGCTCATGACAATCCTAGAATTCACAGCTAAAATCAAAACATTCAGTTTGCATTTCATTGAGAAACTGATGGTAGGGAAGGGCCAGGGAGTGGTGCTACTTGGTTCATTTCATTTAAAAAAACTGCCCGATGGCCCTGAGGATAAGAATATTGTAATTTGCAGTATTTGTGCAGACAGGAACACTTCTGCATTATCCTGTCACTTGAAAGCAAAACATGAAGGTGCAAAAGCATCTTTGAGTGATAATGCGAGACAAGCTACAATTTACAAATATGTGTCAAATTGACCCATGTGAGATTCTGAGGCAGATGTTCTGACAAATGCAATAGCAAATGGATTGCTTGTGATTATGAACCCTTGAGCATTGTTGAAGATGAAGAAGTTTTTCAAGATAATTAGACTGACGAGCTCCAGTATTAAATACACATTGTCATCATGTCAGACATTGCTTTGCAGATTGAGGATTTATATAAGAATGAAAAATCAATAGTGGTGGAGCAGGGAGTGACATTGACGTGTGACTACTAGACATCACTTAGCAACCACAACTACCTCATAGAACTGTTAACTACATGGACAGTTCGTGGACATTTAAGTAATTTACACTAGGAGTGACATTTACAGAGGAGAGACATTTTGCAGAGGAATGTGCTAAACATTTTTTTGATGTCACGTCACAGTGGGAAATATATGAAAAAGTTTTCAACAGTAGGCATGGGCAACGCTTGCAACATGGTGGCTGCAGCTAGACTCATGCCCACCGAACACATGCTGTGCATTGCTCACGGTATACAGTGATCCAAGATAATTGCTTTTCGGACTGTGGAATTGATAGTGTGCTGGCAAAATGTAGAAAATTGGTTGGACACTTCAAGAATAGTTCCACTGAGGCAGTTGAACTAATAAGGCAGCAGTGTGAGATAGGACAAAAAGAAGAGCCCCTCATTCAGGATGTGCCCATACAATGAATTCTACATTGGTAGTGACTACACAACTGATAAGAATAAGGATACTAGGGCCTTGCAAGTAAGAATTTCAAGTTTTCATAACCTGTCATATTAATGCTGTCTATTTTTAAAGAAATCTAGTGAGAATTTTTATAAATTCTTAGTTTGTTTCTATTTTATAAAAGGAAGGCCAGTCAGTTCATAATGATAACTTAATTAGTTTGCTATTATTAGCAGTATAGACACTAATATTCAAAAGTATGGAATCACAGAAATTTAAAGAATTTAAAGAATTAAAAGTTTTAAAGAAGGGACATCTCTTATAGTAGCAGGCAGACCATTCCACAGTTTAGGGGCCCTATAACTAAAAGCTTGCCCTCCCACTGTTATGGTAAGTTCAGACAAGTAAGCCGGACCTTGGCCATTTAATGCTTTATATGTTAAAAGGAGGATTTTGAAATCTGCCCTACACTTAACCAGGAGCCAGTGTAAGGATTTAAGAACTGGAGTTATGTGTTATTTTCTTGTTCTTGTAATAATTCATGCAGCACCATTTTGGATCAAGTATAATAATAATAATAATAATAATACATTTTATTTATATAGCGTCTTTCCCATGCTCAAGGCGATTAACTGGAGGATGTATAAAGAACAATTTGAACATCCAGTGAACACCGCATTGCAGTAGTCAATACTACTAAAAATAAATGCATGAATTAATTTCTCAAAATCTTGTTTATTTAGAAAGCGCCTTAATTTCCCAACATTTTTAAGATGGAAGAAACATGATTTGGACAACTTTGCAATGTGCACTTTATATGACATGCTAGAGTCAAAGATAACTCCTAGATTGCACACTGATTCTGTAAAACCAATGGTGATTCCAACTGAGTTAAATGATGACAAAATATTGTTGTGATCAGCGTCATTCCCTCCAATAATTAACATCTCTGTTTTATCAGTATTTAAAAATAGGTAGTTCTCCTCCATCCACTCCTTTAATTCACTAACACAACTAATTAAAGGCAACACTGGATAAACTTCATTTGATCTAAATGAAAGGTATAACTGGGTGTCATCTGCATACGAGTGAAAATTAATATTGTTTCCTAATGATAGATCCCAGTGGAAGCATGTAAAGTGAAAACAGTAAAGGTCCCAGTACTGAGCCCTGACACCATATTTCAGTTCTGTGTACAATAATGAAGTACTGTCAGCACATTTCTGTACATATTGGAATCGATTTGATACGTAAGAACTAAACCAAGCAGGCACAGTGCCTGTAAGCACAATATCATTTTCTAGCCTGTGCAGTAAAATAGAATGGTCAATGGTGTCAAATGCTGCGCTTAAGTCTAACAACATAATTACAGTGGAGTTTCCTTCATCAGATGATATCAGAATGTCATTTACAACCCGTGTTAGTGCCGTTTCTGTACTATGACCAGCGCGGAAACCAGACTGGAATATCTCAAATAAATTGTAATGCGTAAGGTGTGACTAAAGCTGATTGGCGACTACCTTTTCTAGTATTTTAGAGAGAAATGATAAATTTGAAATAGGTCTGTAATTATTAAGTATGTGTGGGTCTAGGTCTAACTTTTTAAGTAATGGTTTAATGACTGACACTTTTAGTGCATCAGGTACTGTGCCGTGCAATAATGAACTGTTGATAATGTTTAGAATAGGCACTGCAAGAACATCCATTGCACTTTTTACTAGTTTTGTTGGCACTGGATCTAGGGAACAAGTACTGGGTTTCATTTTAGAAATTAAAGTTAAGACTTCCTGCTCAGTTACAGGATTAAAATTACTAAAGTGCTGAATGCAGTGTGAGACAGGGTCTGCTAAGCTAGTATGCGGTTTGTTCTGTGATGCTGAGATCTGGGATCTTATATTTTTAATTTTCTCATTGAAGAAGTTCATAAAGTCTGTACTGCTAATATCTGTTAGTATTTTGCACGGTAGATCTGAATTCCCATTTGTTAATTTAGCCACTATTCTAAACAGTACCCGAGGATTTTTATTATTGCTATCTATTATTGTAGAATAGTATTCTGAGCGAGCTTTAAAGAGAGCTTTTTTATATTTTTTAACATTCTCTGTCCATGCAATTTGAAAGACATGTTGCTTTGTTGTTCTCCATCTGCGCTCCAGTTTTCAACACTCTAATTTAAGAGCTCGAATGTTTTCATTAAACCAGGGAGAGTTTCTATGTGCTTTGATCACTTTTGTTTTAAGGGGAGCCACTGCGTCCAGAGCATCTCTGAAGGTCACATTATAATGTAATGTTAGCTGATCTAAATTGTTTTCCACGTTTACATTTGATGTTAACTGATCTAAATGGTTTTCCACAGTTACACTTGACTTACTCAAAGTTATATATACATTTTGAAGCAGAATTACAATCTAGATGTCACGCTGTCTTTGTTTTAATGTGTGAGTGCATTGGCAAGGGCAGGAGTAAATCAAATGTAATTAAGTAGTGATCGGCAATGGCTTCATTTAATGGAGTAATATTGAAATTTTGAATTTCAACTTTGTAAGTTATAATTAAATCTAATGTGTGGTTATGATTATGAGTTGGACCTTTGACAATCTGACAAAATCCTACTGAATTTAACAAATAAGTAAAACATTTGCTAAAAATGGCAGTTTCTACATCAATGTGTACATTAAAATTCCCCATCAATACTACGTGATCATAATTTATAGTCAAATCAGTTAAACGGTTGCTAAATTCAGTCATGTGCAATGAATATGGGCCTCGTGGTCTGTAGACTAGCACTATAATTATGTTGGAATCTGTTTTAATATTTAAAATGAATGCCTCAAAGGATGTAAAGTCTCCTAAATTTTTAGAAGTGATTTGCATTTTGTTACAATGAATTATTCCAAGGCCTCCTCCTCGACCAGAATCTCTAGACTTATGAAGGAACTTATGGTGACGCCTCAGCTAGGGGAACAGTGTCACATTTACTAAGCCAGGTTTCAGTGAGAAGACATAGATCAGATTTTGTACTTAATATAATATCATTTACCAAAACAGATTTACTGCCAAAAGAGCGAATGTTCAATAAGCAGCATTTAAAACTGTATGCTTCTTTCTGAACTGGTGATATATTTTTTGTTTTAATTTGAAGTAAATTTCTATTATAGATGCCCCTGGTGGAGGGTCTGGTTTTATCTCTTGGTCTAATTATACACCTTATTTTTTGGTTATCAAGTAATTTAAGGTCTGTATCATGACTTAATTTACTGGATGCCCCACAACAGGGATTATGGGTAACAGCTTCAGGATAGTCATACCATCCCTTGTAAATAGAACAATTAAATGAAATAAAAAGAATATTGTGACATTGTCAATGTATTGACTGTAGTTGCCTTGGTTTCAGTTCTTTTAAAAACTAAGAAATTGCCAACATTTAAATCCTAGTGTGTGCATACATTCTTTACAGATATGTGATAGATTTGCTTGAGGGAGAAAAGTATATGTCCTGCTCAATGATTCTGCCCGCCCTTTGTCATTTTCTATGTGTGATGAAGTGATGATCCAGGCTATGTGATCAGATTTATGGAACAGAATAACTACTGACCTATCAAATTGAAAAGACACCATGAACTTGCCCTGGCTGAAAATAGCAACAGCACTTTATCCACTATTCAAAGACCTGAAATACCTCCCAAAATGAGAGAGGGAAGAGGTTTGGTTGAGCATAAGGGAAACACGCTTCAAAATACAACACCTGAGACAACAAATGTCACACCATCTAAAAGGAAAAGGTCCTTCTTAGTCTGTGCATGTGACTTAGACGATGACACAGATGACAAAGCAGAGCCCATTTATTCAGGTGCAGGACTGTCCATTGCAGCTGTGAGCAAAGCATTCAGTTACTTGTGAGGATTTAGCACATCTTGCTCAAAAATATTTAGCATCTCATGCCTTGACTATCCCATATGAGAGGCTTTTTTCACTCTCAGTTCATATCATAGAGTAAAAAAGGGCTGAACTCTCTGATGAAAGTATGTCTGTCTATGCAACTTTTTGGTAAATTCCGATTTGTTACAGCTTTTTTTTTTTAAAGGGAGCTGGACTGTTTCAGTAGCTATTTAACTGGAATTGTGTGTTTCAAAATAATTGCAGTTATAGTGCACAATGACAAAAGGATCTTAGTTAAATAATTTAGTTTTATTATTAATTCGAGATTTATTTAAATTGAAGTCTAACACATTAAAATGACGATTTTGCCAGTTATTAAGTGCACCTTCATTTTTCTGTTTTGAACAAATTACTATTCTCAGTATACAGTACAATATACTATATAATCTACTGTGATATAGAATATCCATCCATCCATTATCCAACCTGCTATATCCTAAAACAGGGTCACGGGGGTCTGCTGGAGCCAGTCCCAGCCAACACAGGGTGCAAAGCAGGAACAAATCCCAGGCAGGGTGCCAGCCCACCGCAGGGCACACACACACGCACCCACCCACACTCCAAGCACACTAGGGACAATTTATATACTGTAGTATAAACTATAAAATATTTTTTTTCAATGGTATTAGAACATGCCTGGATTTGTGATTGATTGTACGATTAATCGCCAGAGTTTGCTATAAATTGCACAATTAATTACAAATGAATGTGATTAATTGCAATTAAAAAAATGGATTGTTTCCCAGCTATGACATAAATAAAAAACAAATACCGAATGTATTAAACCTTGTCCTGGAAATTACCCTTTCTCTGCTTCTGAGCCTTCAAAGTATCTCTCCATGTCACTGTATGCTACTTCTGGGATAACAAGTTAATTAAATAGGCTGTGCCCCATTGTACAGAATCTGCATTTACAATGTGCATTACACCTTTGCACACATGCTTTCCGATGTGATTTAGTTTTGTTTAAACACATTCATGTTACTTGTACTCCCAGGTACCATCTGCTGGTGAAAGCAGTACAAATGTGTTTAAACAGCAGAAGGCTCGTGTATTTAAGTAGTGTAGGAGTACAACATTCCTAGAAATTTCCTTCAAATTATTGACAGTGTATGTATATATTTACTTTGGGTAAAGCTTGTTGCATCTGCCTGTTAGCCTTTTAACATTTCAACTTGTTTATTTTTGCCAGGGCACCAACTTTTGAAATGCTTTAACTCTGTGTGTGAAATGAAAACTAAGTCTATCCTCACATTTCCTTTTTAACAGTTTATGCCAATTGAAATTTTTAATTTGTCTGGTTGTGTGGTCATTAAGAACAGTGCCCCTGGAATGGAAGACCAAGGTTGTGGTCCTCATTTTTAAAAAGGGGGACCTGAAGCGAGTATTCCAGTTACTTTGGCTAGGCATGGAGCCTCAGATTCAGAAGAAGCAATGTGTATTCTGTCCAGGCAATGAAATAGATCCTGGAGGGTCCATGGGAGTGTGCACAATTCGTCTACATGTGTTCTGTGGACTTAGAGAAGGTGTATGACAGTGTTCCTCATATGGTTCTTTGGGGCTGCAGAGAGAGTGCAGGGTTCTGGGCCCCTAATAAGGGCTATTTGGTCGCTGTATTATCACAGTGAAAGCTGTGTCCATATACTAGGAAAAACATTGGCATCATTCTCAGTCGGTGTGGGACTCTGACAGTCTCAGAGTAGCTTTGCTCACCCTCAGAATCGAAAAAAGCCAAATGAAGAAGTAAATCTTTAATGCATTAAACTTCACAGACATTAGTAATTATATTTTTAAAAAAATCGTGCATAATTTAACAGTTGTTTCCTTAGGAGTTTAATTAAATGTGTTTAGTAAAATGCATGATTAACAATACAGTAAAGCAATGATGAAACTGCAAGAACTAAATAGTTTGTTTACTGAGCTTCACTGAGTCTGTATCATCTATAGATTTTAAAATTAGGGCATGATATTGATAATAATAGTTAATATTTAATAACATGAAGGAAAATGTTCCTTTACCTCTGTGTTCAATATTGAAAATTTTGGCTAAGTAGTATATTGTATTTTAATTATAATCTAATTTATGTACTGTACAGTAGTTAATGAACTATTATTTATGTGATGCTATAGCTATTAAAAATCAAATTTCCATTTCTTGTTCAATGTTTTTTCAATGTAAATTTTGTTAGTCATTTGCAACTGCCAGGGCAAAGGTATGACTTTTTTTATCAGTATTGTTGCTTAATGCCTCTTATTGTTAAGGTCTGCTTGATGTCTTCAGCATTACTTTTACATTAATTATGTCATGCATCTTAAATATCAGTAAACAGTTGTTCACAAACTATTTTCTGTATCATTTAGGTAGAGCTCCTCAACGTAAAACTGATTGTTTTCTCCTCTTACTCTTTTCCAACGGAAGCTAAGCGAAGCCAGTCTATCAGCAACTGTGCTCACCTTTATGAGGCTTTGCCTACTACTAAAAGTGTACCTCTGCTGCTTCACACTATGAGCTCTTTCTTACCTGGTATATCTCACAACTCTAGCTCTCAGAGACTTTCAGGTAGTGTACTGAAAGCGATCTTTTTTACTTCATTTCTACTTTATTTTCTGCATGCTTCTTTCTTGCTTCTGATTTTTATTCCATGTGTTTCTTTGGCATTTCTACATGCATTCATATTGTTTTGAAAGAGTAGTTTTTTTTTTTTGTTTTTTTTTGCTAATTTGATGTAGCTTTACATTTACATGAAGAATTTTAATAATTAGTCAATCAGAAGCTTGACAGTTTGCTGCCATTAGAATCAGGTAAGGAAAAGTTACACATGTCAGTAAACTATTATAATCTTTTAAGTTCCTCAGAAATATTTACCTTTCTGCATCTGATTATAAAACATTTTTGATAGTCTTTTATATAATTTTAAACTGTTTCTGTTATCATTTTCAGAAGTGGAGGAACAAGGAGATGCAGCATCTGATACTGAGGGTTTGGGAGTTGAAGAGGATCAACAGCAATTGACCCGTAGCAGCAGCACTTCTGATCTTGTACAAAATTATTCCTCTGATTCATTTCAAGGTACATGTTGTTAGCAGTCTTTGCAGGAGAGTTGTATTTTATTTAATAATGTATTGTGATAGGATGCCAGAGAGACTAGGGCAACAGCTAGGTGGTTATTATTACCAGAATATATAGTTAGCTCTAAATGAACTTCAGTGACTTTACACCAGGAGATGATGGCACATTGGTGTTGGAAAAAAAATCAAAGGTCAAAATATACCAATGAACAAAGCCAAAATATTAGACTGAAGTTGTAATCAAATGGAAGCAAAAACCATAACTAAATAATCCTTTGTCTAAAAAAAAAAAAAAAAAAAACAAAAAAAAAAAAAAGTCTTTCATAACAAAGCTTGGATACGATATGCTCCATGGTACAATTTCATATAGGCAGGGATTGTTGATTTAACATTTCACATGACCGGTCAATGGGCATAGTGACCTTAAACAACATGGCCACAACTATGCAGGAACAGACACAAAATGGTGGCTAATATCCAGAAAACTACAGAATAAAACATCATGTGGATGACATTACCAAAATAATGCTAAAATTATCAAAATGATATTAAACAGTAATAATGTTAAAGACTTATGCAGAAATGTACATACAGATTGCAAACACATTATAACAGGTGGCAAAGGACAATATAAATTGTTGCAGGAAAATTCTAAATATTAAAACCTATAGGTACCATGGTAGGAAATAATTAATGCCACCCTAGGAAGGACGAGAGGAGATTCTGCTAGGATGCTAGAGAATAGGCAACCCTGCAGTTACCAGAGTGCCTGAGCTTATATTAAGAGAAAGGGAGAGAGAGACCTTTTGGACACTTACTGCGTTTATATGCTGTTTAGTAACCTGGTTGTTCACGGAAACATTTTTTTCCTAAGATGCTAAAATGTCATGTTAGAGAAACCGGGTTATTGGTCTCTGAGAATGCTGGTTAACAGAGAAAGATGTCTCTTATTATTTGCCATATAAACCTTTAACCAGGTTACAGTTAAGGATTTTGTATTTTACACATGTCCATTACACTGTGCCAGCCTGTGCATGTATTTGCTTTGCACATGCTTCCAGCAGCCGATGGTGAAAGCTTCCACAAGATAAATTGTCAGAGGCAAATGCTTTGACGATTGCATTTTCCTTCTGTTGGTTTAAATAATCTATCTCAGTATTACAGAAATAACCAAGTTTATGTTGATGAATTGAACATGCAATGCTGGTAACACGAGAGCATATGATATGAGCTTCTGTCTCCTGGAGCACCACTGCTATGGTCTGTCTTTTTTTGGCTTCAAATCATATTTTTTTTCCTTCCACAAGATGGAGTAGAGAGCTGTGAGACAAATTAAGCATGTTCACACTTGTAGTTACGTTATATGTGTGGTAGTTCATGAAGCTTGCTTAGCGAGTAAGCATGCTTATCTGAGCTGGTTTTAGTTCTACCAAAAGGATTTGGGCAAGTTGCGCTTGGTAACTAAGGCAAATAAAGGCCATCTCTTGGCCTGCTCCACGCCAATCTAAAGATAAAGCTTAGCAGTGTAGTGGATAGTTTATCAATGTGAAACAAAGTCTTGGTGAAGGATTTAGCATATCTGATATTACGGAATTCTCATTTAGAATAATCTTCCATGTTCATTACAAAATGGTAATGGTAAAAGAATTACAATCTAAACTAGACATTGAAAATAAAGGACATTTAATTTATGTCATTATTTATTACTTTTTTGTCAGTGACAGGATTTTTTTATGCTGTTTTTTAAATTAGTCTGATATGTCTGTTTCAAAACAGTAAAACATTAAAAGCTATGTTGTCCACTGAAAACAAGAATCAATTCTATATAACATTTATGTTTTTACCCAGTTGATTTTTTTGTCAGCAAGAGACTAAAGGAAAAGATACAGTAATGAAAAAATAAGTTAAAAAGGTATGTTCTAAGAATGTTAAAATCTCCAGTAATAAAAAAGTCCCTATTCTAAGTCAATAAACCTCTAACCAAAGGTGGGCAACTCGAGTCGAATCAAGGAATGTTTCATTACTTTGTTTCAATTTCCAGTTAGTTTGGCTGCGTTTCATACTGCAAACTTTCAAGTGAAATAGAAGTAACAATAAACTCCCCGTAGGAAACATTAGTGCTTTTGCACTGCTGCATTTTGGAAGTTATTAACTGGAACACTACTGAAAGTTGTTCACTGAAGGACATTTCAAATAGTAGAGCGTACAACAGAAGACAGTCTGTGCTGAATTCATACAATTTTCTGCTTTAGTTTTATAACAATAGAATTATCACTTAATTTTCTTTTAACTATATGCTGTTCCATATTAATTCTCCAGTAGTCATGTAGTCACAATATGAACGTAATCGCAATTTAGTTTATGTCAAGTCACATGTCAGCTGTCTTGGCAACATATCTGTTAATAATCTGTTTATGTTGGAATGCTTGATTAAAATTGAGTAACTTGTCTAAATTAGTTTGTACATTCAGAAGATTCCCCACCTCCATGCATCACATTAGTGGAGTAAGAGGACGTTTGATTGTTAGTGTCACAGGACACTTTTATTTGTTTCATGACACCTTCAACATGTATGGTAGACCTGATCTCCTGATCATCAAGTAATTTTTTTTTTTTTTTTTTTAACATGGTTAACTGCTGTTATGAGCTTGAATTAGTTGCTTGTTCTTATTGGGCAAGTAATTGTGCACATTGTTTTATGTGAATCATTTATATCTGTGAATGTATTTATTATATTTTATTTTTACCCTTTGTCTTTAATGCTCCATGTTAATTCTTAACTCCTTATGCTGTAAATGAAATTACTCAATTATCGAATGTAGACAGTGTGACTACCACAGTTTGCACAGTTGCACTCATAATGCATAGGATTTCATGTACTCAGATCAATTTGGTGTTGGATCAAATTCTTACATCACACAAATCGCACCTGGGTTTTCTTTGTACCATACGGTCACCACCTTTCCAAGGGGTCTTGTTCTGGTTATTTTGGTCCACACCAGAGTACAGTTGTCATTTTCACATCTACCTAAATGAACCAGACTTTCATGGGATTCGTAACAGAATTCTAAAGTACTCGTCCGAACAAACCAGGTGTGAAAATGCCTTTAGTTTATCTGACTTGTGACTTCTTTGTCAAAATTTTAAAATGGCATGACTTGACTTGTTTATTAATAACTTGCACATGAATCGGACTCAAGATAAATGAGTTAAAAAGTCTGATGTTATAGCACCACACTTATCATTTTTCAGATTGCATTCTTTTAATTTACATTTCGTTAATATATCATAGTCTACCTGAGTTGCAAGAATTAGATCATGATTAAATGGTTAAGATGGTTTACTCATTGGCTGCATGCCACTGTGGAGATCTGGCACTCACGACCTTCATGCATTGTCACTGTAATGTGGTAACTTGGATTTGTTTTATGGGAGATGAGAAGATATAAACATTACACAAGAGAAACCTTGCCAAAGTCCTACAGTCAAATCTGAAACTTGCATGTCGTTATGTTTTTATGATATTGGGTTCTTTATTTTATTTAAAATCTTTTCATTCTTATTTTATTTCTATTTCTTTTATCTTAAAGAACTTTTGTATTATTTTGTTTACAAGAGATGATTGTGGTTAAATGGAAAACGGGACTCAGGTGAGGGTAGCTGTGAATTATACAGTAGCTACAGTATTTGTATCTATAATAATAAAAGGCAAAGCCCTCACTGACTGACTGACTGACTCACTCACTGACTGACTCATCACTAATTCTCCAACTTCCCGTGTAGGTGGAAGGCTGAAATTTGGCAGGCTCATTCCTTACAGCTTACTTACAAAAGTTAGGCAGGTTTCATTTCGAAATTCAAAGCGTAATGGTCATAACTGGAACATATTTTTTGTCCATACACTGTAATGGAGGAGGCGGAGTCACGTATCGCGTCATCACGCCTCCTACGTAATCACGTGAACTAAAAACAAGGAAGAGATTTACAGCACGAGTCACACACGGGAACGAAGGTAAAAGACGTTAATTTTTGAGTGTCTTTTAATACTGTGTAAGCATACATATTAACACATGTGCAATTAAACGTGTGCATTTACGGGGTGATTTCTCAGGCTTAAAAGCTCACCTTTTATCAAACGTGGGAACAAAGGTAACTGACGTTGTTCACTGTCTTTTAATACTGTGTAACCATACATATTAACACATGTGCAATTAAACGTGTGCATTTACGGGGTGATTTCTCAGGCTTAAAAGCTCACCTTTTACTAAAAAGGTAAATGCAAAACTATTTTCAATCAGTTTATTGAAACGCTCCCGTTAAGGATTGCAATAACATATTCACGACATAAAAGAACGAAGTAGGGGGAAATGGAGGAACAGCCACAAACAGCGAACAGCAAAAAATAAATTAAACAATTGAGAACGGAGCGAGTTAAGCATACAAGCATGTTCATAAGGGAAACAAAGCACGGTGTAAAACGTAAGTTTAAATTAAGTTTATAGAAACGCTCCCGCTGCGGATTGCAATAACATATTCGCGAGATAAAAGTTTAATGAGAAGACACGAGGTATAAACGAACCACACGCCGTGGCGCAACGTTAGGGGCAACAGTTTCAACCATTCTATGATCTGCTTCTCGCAACTGAAAGACGGCACATGGCGGATGTTAGCCGACTTGCTGACCGCAACGTTAGGGGCTTCAACTATGGCGCTGACGCCACATCTCAGTGACAACACTTTGCAGACTGTACTTAAAAGACACGCCCTCCTCACTGGACAGTTCAAAAGACCAATCAAACTAACGATGACATCAAGTATTACCCAATCAAAAGTAGGAAAGGAGGCATCTTCATAAAATGCGTGTGGGATGATTTGCATGAGACGCTGCTTTAAAAAAAAATGATAAAAAAAATACGGGATAAATCCTGTCCAGTATTGATTCAAAACGGGACGCGCAATTTCATTCTCAAACGCGGCACGATTCCGTATTTTAAAGGACGGGTGGCAACCCTACAGTGCCAGGTAACCACCCATACAATCAGATTGTGATTCAGACTAGGAATGCAATGAATGTAATTACCCCGATCTACATACAAGGCGAAAGTCTTGCAACATTCAAAGATGATGGTTTGGGACATGCACACCATACAACATAAAACAGCTTATGAAGCCTTGAACCGAAAAAAGCAAGATCTCAGAGATCGTAAAAAAAAAAATAGGAGGTAATGTCGTTTTACTCGCTGTACATTTTAGTCAAACATTACCACTTATTCCACGAGGGAGACCAGCAGATGAACTCAACGCGTGTTTAAAATCCATGCTTCTCCCACGGTCGGTTATATGTCGCGTGTTCTCGGGTAGGTGCACCAAAAAATGTATACATTTAAGCATGTAATGGGCAAACAAAAAATGAGGTATACCCGAAGGCACTGCAGTAGTACTTAATGTAACTTTCCTTCTTAAATGTTAATGTTTTACTGTTTAATAATTTATACGCTTCTTATATATTGTTCAAATTCTTTTATCAAAATACCACTGACAGCGCAATGCACGATAACATGGAGTTAATACACCATACGCATCCGCCCACGGCTGCCCTGCTGTGCGCAGATAGGAGTTGATTCTACAATAAAATAAAATAAAGATAAAAAGAGTAAAACAATCATCACCCATAAAGCGTGTGTGTGTGTATATATGTGTATATATATATATATGTTGATATGTGGATGTGTATATGTGTATATATATATATATATATATATATATATATATATATATATATATATATATATATATAATATGTAGATATGTATATATATGTGTATATGTATATGTATATATATGTTTATATGTGTGTGTGTGTATTTTATATATATAAAACACAGCAACACTCATAACAATGACAACACAATTACATTGACAATCATGTTACGTTATTTTTAAAATGTTTCCTTTTTTTTTCATAACCTCTTTAACACACTACTTCTCCGCTGCGAAGCGCGGGTATTTTGCTAGTCTATACTAATAAAAGGCAAAGCCCTCACTGACTCACTCACTCACTGACTTACTGACTCACTCATCACTAATTCTCCAACTTCCCGTGTAGGTGGAAGGCTGAAATTTGGCAGGCTCATTCCTTACAGCTTACTTACAAAAGTTAGGCAGGTTTCATTTCGAAATTCTACGCGTAATGGTCATAACTGGAACCTCTTTTTTGTTCATATACTGTAATAGACTGCAGCTCGATGGCCGTGGGAGAGGGAGTTGTGTATCGTGTCATCACGCCTCCCACGTAATCACATGAACTGACTGTGAACGCAGTACGTAGAAAACAAGGAAGAGCCCCAAAGAGCGCTGAAAAAAACATTCATTACACAATTGAGAAGGCAGCGAAACAATAAGAAGCGAGCGAGTGACGCATAAAAGCATATTCATAAGTGCAGCTACTGCGGAAACAAAGTACGGTGTAAACCGTAAGTTTAAATTAAGTTTATAGAAACGATCCCGCTGCCGTTTGCAATACCATATTCGCGACATACAAGTTTAATGAGAAGACACGAGGTATAAACGAGACTTTGGATCACTTTGTAACAGAGTTAAAATTGCTGTAGCGAGAAACTTTTAAGTGCCGGGTCTTAGCTAACATTAAATAAAGCCGTGGACATCGCAACATCACACAAGAGAGCAGCTCACGTGAACTGACTGAACGCAGCACGAGTGATCACTCATTACACAATTGAGAAGGCAGCGAAACAATAAGAAGTGAGAGAGTGACGCATACAAGCATATTCATAAGTGCAGCTACTGCGGAAACAAAGCACGGTGTAAACCGTAAGTTTAAATTAAGTTTATAGAAACGCTCCCGCTGCCGTTTGCAATACCATATTCGCGACATACAAGTTTAATGAGAAGACACGAGGTATAAACGAGACTTTGGATCACTTTGTAACAGAGTTAAAATTGCTGTAGCGAGAAACTTTTAAGTGCCGGGTCTTAGCTAACATTAATTAAAGCCGTGGACATCGCAACATCACACAAGAGAGCGGCTCACGTGAACTGACTGAACGCAGCACGAGTGATCACTTCGATGAATCAAACCTGTTCAAAAAACACATTACACAATTGATAATGTAGGAAAAGAATATGAAGCGACTGACGCATACAGAGATATTCATGAGTGCAGGTACTTCGGAAACAAAGCACCGTGTAAACCTAAAGTTTAAATTAAGTTCATAGACCTACAAAAGGTTGCCATTGATTTGAGGCAAGATTGCTTTTCTCCTGTACAACTATACGTTGCATTCTCAACAGTAAGCTTGCACGGCTTGGTCATATTACAACCGGAGTGCTGAACTGACAACGTGGTATACAAAGAGAACTATAACAATCGTAATAAACGAACAATAAAACAGCAGAGAACCCGTGGATTAAATAAAAAGGCTGCTTCCTTGGCGAAGCAAGGAAAAAGGATGGCCTTATATGGCGTTTGTTTATAAAACAGCGGAGAAGCTGTGTAAAGGCTGCGTCACAAAAAAACAGCAGCGCGTCTTATATGAGCAGGCAGTCAGCTAAAGAAGGGAATCAATAAATAACTATAATTGTAATAAATGAACAAAAAATAGCGTAGAATCCGCAGATTACATAAAGGAAATGGGTACCTGAACAGAAAAGTGAGTCTCAAATAGCTACACAATAACTATAACAATCGTAATAAACGAACAATAAAACAATACAGAACCGCTAAGCAAGGAGAAAGGACGGCCTTATATGGCGTTCGTTTATAAAACAGCAGAGAGGCTGTGTAATGGCAGCTTCACAAAAAAACAGATCCTTAACAAATTGTTATTGGTATATTTTCCATCAATTTAAAAAGGTTCTCTTTTCTTCTTAATAAAAATTTAAAAGCAGTACTTCGCCGCTGCAAAGCGCGGGGATTTGGCTATATATATATATATATATATATATATATATATATATATATATATATATATATATATATATATATATATATATATACTAGCAAAATACCCGCGCTTCGCAGCGAAGAAGTAGTGTGTTAAAGAGGTTATGTAAACATATATATATACATATATACATATATATACATATATATACATATCTACATATACATATATCTACATATATATATATATATATATATATATATATATATATATATATATATATATATATATATATATATACATATATATATACATCCACATATATATATATATATATATATATATATATATATATATATATATATATATGTACATATACACATCCACATATATATACATATATATATATATATATATATATATATATATATATATACACACATATCAACATATATATACACATACATATACACACACATATACATATACACATACATACATAGTGCGTTGTAACACGGGCTGTGATTGTTACATGGGACGGAGACGACAAATCACAGCTTCCCGCTTTCTAATCGGGCCTGTGATTGATGCTTTGACGGACGCCCAGATCCCACAGTATCTCCCCTTAGGAGAGGCGTTAGGCAAGTGTAATTGAATAGTGGTGCTGCAAGTTTAGCTTTACACCTGTTTTTAAGGCTTATTGACTGAAACGGGCTTTCAAGAAAAAAGTTAGGGCTTTGCTACAGGATACACCCTCCACAAGTTAAGGAAGTAAAAATAAAGGTATATATTTCTGTTTTATTTAAACCTTTTAAGTTTGTATGCGGGCGGTATGGTGGCGCAGTGAAAGGTGCCAGTTAGGAGACCCGGGTTCGCTTCCCTGCGTGGAGTTTGAATGTTCTCCCAGTGTCTGTCTGGGTTTCCCCCGGGTACTCCGGTTTCCTCCCACAGTCCAAAGACATGCAGGTTAGGTGCATTGGCGATTCTAAATTGTCCCGTGTGTGCGCCCTGCGGTGGGCTGGCACCTTGCCCGGGGTTTGTTTCCTGCCTTGTGCCCTGTGTTGGCAGGGATTGGCTCCTGTATTTAGGATATAGTGGGTTGGATAATGGATGGATGGACATTTGTATGCATAGCCCCATTTGCCCGTTTTAATTGTTTTTCTTTCTTCAGTAATATTTCAGCAAACCCGGAGCTTGTCAGTTCAAATCCTGGTACTGACACCACTGTGTGACCCTGAGGAAGTCACTTCACCTGCCTGTGCTGCAAAAAACAAAAGTAATGTAAGAAATTGTACCTCAGATGTTGCAAGTTGCTGGAATAAAGGCATAAGTCAAATAGATAAATATGTATTATACACATAGGAACTATTCATTTACTTTCAGTTAAGTCATCTGCAGCAAACCTTTATAAATGAGGGTTTCTCCTTTTTAGATAGTGCAAACTGTTTCTTCTTCATTGAGGTTTTCTCTTGGAGAGCTTTTTTCATTTCATTGAAAATTAAAGCAGCAGCTGCCAAAATATGTAGCTTTCTTATTAATTTTTCAACATTGTGTAAAATAACTTTATAAAGTAACATAAAAGGTTTAAATACTGGTTATCCTTTTACACTAAAATATTACTAAAGAGATACAAAAAAAGTAAAATGCATATGTTGTTTTTCTTTAAGGAGATTAAATATTACTGAAGAAAGAAAAAAAAAAACTAAAACAGCCAAATGGGGCTATGCATACGAACTTAAAAGGTTTAAATAAAACAGAAATATATATCTTTATTTTTACTTCCTTAACTTGTGGAGGGTGTATCCTGTACCAAAGCCCTAACTTTTTTCTTGAAAGCCCGTTTCAGTCAATAAGTCTTAAAAACAGGTGTAAAGATATTGACAATAAGCTACGCAAACCCACCAAGACATGGAATCGTTTAAATCAAGGCGAAAGTCGAAAAACACCATCCATCTATTAGTTAACGATTAACACATTTCTGTATGTATTGTAAGCATACAACTGATAATATGTTGCGCTTATTTATCTGGTGTACAGACATTTTTGCGCGTTTAAACGGCTGAAATCCAACGTGGTTTGTGCCGTTCAGAATGAAAACAGTTTGCATTTACCTTTTTAATAAAAGGCGAGCTTTTAAGCCTGAGAAATTACCCCGTAAATGCACACGTTTAATTGCACATGTGTTAATATGTATGCTTACACACTGTTTCTTCTTCATTGAGGTTTTCTCTAGCATGTAGATCGGGGTAATTACATTCACAGAATTCGTAGTCTGAATCACAGTCTGATTGTATGGGTGGTTACCTACTAGGTAACGCTTATGGTTGGCCAGCAAGTCAGCTAATATCAGCCACGGTGCCTTCAGTTGTGAGAAGCAGATCATAGAATGGTTGAAAATAGTTTACTGTCAAATAATGCAAAGAGTACACGACACGTGTTTCGCCCTAATTCTTGGCTCATCAGGCGTACGCACTCACTGCACTTGCTTACGGGAAGCGAACCTCGGACGTCAACGCTAGAGGCGAAGCTCCTAACATTGCGGCACAGCGTGTGGTTTGTTTATTTGACAGCATGTAGATCGGGGTAATTACATTCACGGCATTCGTAGTCTGAATCACAATCTGATTGTATGGGTGGTTACCTACCAGGTAACGCTTATGGTTGGCCAGCAAGTCAGCAAACATCCGCCACAGTGCCTTCAGTTGTGAGAAGCAGATCATAGAATGGTTGAAAATAGTTTACTGTCAAATAATGCAAAGAGTACGCGACACGTGTTTCACCCTAATTCTTGGCTCATCAGGCGTACACACTCACTGCACTCCCTTACGGGAATCGAACCTCGGACGTCAGCGCTAGAGGGGCTTCGCAGCGGTGAAGTATTGCTTTTAAATTTTAATTAAGAAGAAAAGAAAACCTTTTGAAATTGAGGGAAAATATACCAATAACAATTTGTTAAGGATCTGTTTTTTTGTGAAGCTGCCTTTACACAGCCTGTCTGCTGTTTTATAAACGAACGCCATATAAGGCTGTCCTTTCTCCTTCACAGTCAGTTCACGTGATTACGTGTGAGGCGTGATGACGTGATACGCAACCCCCGTAACCCCGCCTCCCACGGCCAGCGAGCTGCAGTCCAATACTGTATATGGACAAAAAAGAGGTTCCAGTTATGACCGTTACGCTTTGAATTTCGAAATGAAACCTGCCTAACTTTTGTAAGTAAGCTGTGAGGAATGAGCCTGCCAAATTTCAGCCTTCCACCTACACGGGAAGTTGGAGAATTAGTGAGTGAGTGAGTGAGTGAGTGAGTGAGTCAGTGAGTGAGTGAGTGAGTGAGTGAGTGAGTGAGTGAGTGAGGGCTTTGCCTTTTATTAGTATATAAATATATATATATATATATCTATCTATACTAATAAAAGGCAAAGCCCTCACTGACTGGTTGTCTCCACACATACCTCAGTACAAGACACATGACAGCCCGCATGGAGTTTGCTAGAAGACACCTGAAGGACTCTGAGATGGTGAGAAATAAGATTCTCTGGTCTGATGAGACCAAGATAGAACTTTTTGGCCTTAATTCTAAGCGATATGTGTGGAGACAACCAGGCACTGCTCATCACTTGTCCATTACAGTCCCCACAGTGAAGCATGGCGGTGGCAGCATCATGCTGTGGGGGTGTTTTTCAGCTGCAGGGACAGGACGGCTGGTTGCAATCGAGGGAAAGATGAATGCGGGCAAGTACAGGGATATCCTGGACAAAAACCTTCTCCAGAGTGCTAAGGACCTCAGACTGGGCCGAAGGTTTACCTTCCAACAAGACAATGACCCTAAGCACACAGCTAAAATAACGAAGGAGTGGCTTCACAACAACTCTGTGACTGTTCTTGAATGGCCCAGCCAGAGCCCTGACTTAAACCCAATTGAGCTTCTCTGGAGAGACCTAAAAATGGCTGTCCACCAACGTTTACCATCCAACCTGACAGTACTGGAGAGGATCTGCAAGGAGGAATGGCAGAGGATCCCCAAATCCAGGTGTGAAAAACTTGTTGCATCTTTCCCAAGAAGACTCATGGCTGTATTAGCTCAAAAGGGTGCTTCTGCTAAATACTGAGCAAAGGGTCTGAATACTTAGGACCATGTGATATTTCAGTTTTTCTTTTTTAATAAATCTGCAACAATTTCAAAAATTCTTTTTTTTGTCTATCAATATGGGGTGCTGTGTGTACATTAATGAGGGAAAAAATTAATTTAAATGATTTTAGCAAATGGCTGCAATATGACAAAGAGTGAAAAATTGAAGGGGGTCTGAATACTTTCCGTACCCACTGTAAGAACCGCTGCCTTATAACTCAATGGTCCTGGGTTTAAGACTGGGCGCTCTGCGTTTTGAGTAGTTAGCTACTATCCATCCATCCATCCATTTTCCAACCCGCTGAATCCGAACACAGGGTCACGGGGGTCTGCTGGAGCCAACACAGGGCACAAGGCAGGAACCAATCCCGGGCAGGGTGCCAACCCACCGCAGGACACACACAAACACACCCACACACCAAGCACACACTAGGGCCAATTTAGAATCGCCAATCCACCTAACCTGCATGTCTTTGGACTGTGGGAGGAAACCGGAGCGCCTGGAGGAAACCCACGCAGACACGGGGAGAACATGCAAACTCCACGCAGGGAGGACCCGGGAAGCGAACCCGGGTCCCCAGGTCTCCCAAGTGCGAGGCAGCAGCGCTACCCACTGTGCCACCGTGCCGCAGTTAGCTACTATTATCACTATAATATAATAAAAACATACATTTGATTTGAGTCCTCTGTAACACTCAGTGTAAATTTTGGCTACTTGTGAAAGTTAGCGCTTATTTTTTTATTATTCAGTTTTATTCTCTTGGTGACGTTCACGTGGTACAACGAACTTGACTCTCCCTCTCTGAGTTGATGGCATTTATCTCCATTCTTTTCATAAGAGCATCGCTGTGGCTGATCCCAGCTCAGAACTTTTTGTTGTACCGGCAGTCAAAGATATGATGTCCTGTGACCGCTATCAGGCTGGACAAAGGCAAGATCGTAACAACAGACAGTGTCTTTACAGCACTTTCACTGGCTAATAGACTGCTGCACTCTGCTTGGCACCATAAAGGAAAATGGGACTTCCTCCTGCAGCTAGAGTCACTTCAGTACGTGAGTAATTCGCCACACTGCTGTTTAGATCTGGCAGTGCCATGATGATGGTGTATGCAGCCAAAATGAAGTTTCAGAATAAAACTGAATAATAAAAAAACATGTTTTTATACTGCAAAGAAATATTGAGGTTTTAAATTGAGGTTTTTAGCATTGATAACAAATAAATAACACTATCAGTCCTCTTTAGATTGCATCAAATATATTAAAACTAAATTAATTTATAATAATACATGAAGGTCATTGTGGTTCAGAGGTGAGTATCTGACTGCCAGTTGGAGCAGCATTAAGAAACATGACTTTTACTTAAAAATCCTCAAAGAAAATTTGACTGAGGTTATTAGTTTAACAGGAGGCAATAAAAGGAGAATTGATGTTTTTCTCAGAATTCTTTTAATGGCATTTTATTACCCACTTCATGTAAAACCTATTCGTTTTTGTCAGTGTCGACGTCATCATAACTCTCAGGAATTTGTAGAGCTAAACTCTGAAAATAACAGGAGAATCTCAGGTGAACATTGCCCCTGCCCAGATACGTGACAGATTAGCTATAAAGTCTTACTGCAGAAGGCAAGAATGACCTTTTGTATTTGACTTTGTCATACTGCAGTATTATCAGTCTATTGCTGAATATGCTGTTCATTCCAGTAACTGTGTCATATAGTGACTGTGAGACATACAGTGTGTTTACATGCACACACTTCCTCTTTTTTTCTTGCCTGGCAGCTCTACCTTTAGCATCCTTCTCCCAATATACTCGGCATCTCTCCTCTGCACATGTCCAAACCAACGCAATCTCGCCTCTCTGACTTTGTCTCCCAACCGTCCAACTTGAGCTGACCCACTAATGTACTCATTTCTAATCCTATCCATCCTCATCACACCCAATGCAAATCTTAACATCTTTAACTCTGCTACCTCCAGCTCTGTCTCCTGCTTTCTGGTCAGTGCCACTGTCTCCAACCCATATAACATAGCTGGTCTCACTACCTGTAGACATTCCCTTTCACTCTTGCTGATATCCGTCTGTCACAAATCACTCCTGAGACTCTTCTCCACCCATTCCAACCTGCCTGTACTCTCTTTTTCACCTCTCTTCCACAATCCCCAATACTTTGTACTGTTAATCCCAAGTATTTAAACTCATCCACCTTCGCCAGCTCTACTCATTGCATCCTCACCATTCCACTGACCTCCCTCTCATTTACACTGTATGTTCCTCCCTCTTCTTAAAATATGTATTCACCACAGCCATGTCCATCCTTTTGGCAAAATTCACTATCCTCTGACCTTCTTCATTCCTATCCTTGACACCATACCTACCCATCACCTCCTCAAATCCTCTGTTCCCTTCACCAACATATCCATTGAAATCCGCTTCAAATACCACTTTCTGTCCCTTGGGTACACTGTTCATTACTTCATCCAACTCAGTCCAAAAACCTTCTGTCTCATCCATTACACACCCAACTTGCAGTGCATATGCACTAACAACATTCATCATCACACCTCCAATTTCCAGCTTCATAATCATTACTCTGTCTGACACTCTTTTCACCTCCAAAACACTCTTGACATATTGTTCCTTCAGAATAACCCCTACACCATTTCTCCTCCTATCCACACCTTGATAGAACAATTTGAATCCACCTCTGATCCGCCTGACCTTACTCCCCTTCCATTTAGTCTCTTGCACGCACAATATACCAACCTCCATCGTATTTGCTAACGCTGTCTCCTTACCAGTCATACTGCCAACATTCAAAGTTCCTACCATCAGTTCTACTCTTTACCCTCCTCCTACCTCCAGACACGTCTCCCCCCTCTTCTTATTCTTCTTCTTCGGCTTAATAATCAACCATCATAAATCTGAAAATAAGCATTACCTCTGAGATAATTTTGTGTTTTATAAATATGTTTAGTTATATTGATGCTTTATTTATAGGTTTCTGTTACGTGGTTGCTTGCAACCAACTCTTTTCTTCTTAGCTTTGAGATTGAGCCCTGCAAGGGCTTGTGTACTTCTTGCCTTATACCCAGTGCTGATGGAAAAATAATAACGCAGGTATTTTTACTTCAGTAAGATAAGTGTGCATTAGGTTATTTGTTACTTTAAAAAGTAACAGAGGCCAGTAACCTGGTTTCTCTAACCAGAATAAAGGTTTACGAAGCATTTTAGAAACCAGGTGTCTCTGAATAACCAGGTTATTGAGTGCATGTAAATTTGCCTATTGTCTATGAATTCCATTAATTTAGTCACCATTTTTTCTCTGCTGGTGCTTCCAGAGTCCAGACCAGATCCAATAATGGATCTAGCTTTACTAATGATCTTGATTGATCTATTAACATCTCTTACTATAATCCCAGGATCCCAGCCCACTGCTTCATAGACGACATCTCTGTCCATGACAGACTTATAGAACATTAGAAACATTTTCTTACATGCATCAAAAAACCTAAGCCTCATCAAAAAATAAATTTAGCTTTTGCCCTTCTTGTGCATAGTCTCAGAGTCTTTATTCCACTCCAGATAACATGACTTTGAGTTTTATGTAAAGTACAAAGGGGTCTAGTGCTGAAGTAGTAATGTGTTTCAGGTGGTACAGTTGTAAAAAAGTTGTAATCCCGGGCCACCTTAAATTCCTTTGCACCTCTTCATCAGCGCCTTTGTTTTGCAAATGTGTCAATCCGCACAGGCAGCAAACATCCTACTATTCTGACTCCCACTGAAGCAGCTGATGTCGCACAGAAGATTTTCAGAGCTCAAGTCTGTTTATCTGGGTGTGAGGTGCCTTGAATAGTAAAGGGTAAATAATATATCATCATTTGGAATACATGCATTTCATGTGTGTTCCATGTCTACAACGATCTATGTAAATATAGGATGACTGGAAATGCGAGGCAGGAAATGTTGAACATATAACTGAAACAGAAACTTCTTTCATGTTTAGTAATAACTGACAAAATGTTGACATGAAGTGTATAATGTGTGAAGAGTGAAGTCCAAATATCAAATAAACACATTCACAAAAGATATAGCAAAACAAGTGTGCTTTTATTCAAGAATATAACCAAAGGGAAAGAAATTGGGTTAGGGTACAAAGTAGATATGTCCACTTGGTTGGTGCAGTGGTAACAACCACTGTCTCATAATCAAAATGTTGTGAGTTCGATCCTGGGTCCTTCCAACATTTACCATTTTGAGTAGTGAGCTTCTATTTTTATTACTATTATAGATTAAAAGCATACATTTGATTTGAATCTGTAACAGCTGGTGTAAATTTATGGTACTTGTAAAAGTTAGCTTTTTTTTTTTCTTCAGTTTTATCCTCCAAGCCATGTTCATGCTCCCCCCACCCCAATCTGATACTGTTAGTTTTCAAATAAAGAGGAGGTTTAACAAACTTGTTTTGTTATACCACCTCTTTATTTGAAAACAATATCAGATCTTGTGCTTGAACCAGGCTGGGACTAGGAAAACTATGAATGTGGGTGTGAGAAGAAGTCTGTCTGCATTCTCAGTACCATGCACCGTATCGTGTAGACTGGGCAAGATCAAGAAAAAAAAAACAACAATGTTCAAATGACATTGCATTTTCAAATAATTGCATTTTCATGCATGGATGTGTGCGTGCGTGCATGAGAGAGGCAGAGACAGATTTGATCTCATTCAAGCGGTTACTGGAATATTGTATTATTGTAGTATTTCCCTCTACTTATCCTTTACCTGTTTTTCTTCAAGGGTAAGTGTACTCGTCAAGTTCGTTATCGGGTTGGTCTACTGTTGCACTTTAAGATTAACACACACACATACATAGCTATATGCATACACACAGACCCTAAACACAACAGTGCTCCATGAATGACACACACACAGCTGATTAACCTTTAGCACTTTAAACCACACTTTAGGAATAACACAGCCTGTCACTCTCTCAGCACTTCAAGAGACTTACTTATTATTGGCACGAACAACATACAATGTTTTAATGATATCTCAGACCTAAATATTACTTTTGGTCTACAAGAATACATTTAAACATACAAAGGCTCAGCATCCTTGACTTTATTACAGGAATAATAATAATAATACCACTGGAACAAAGAATAATAGAAAATAGAACTGATAGAAAAGTCTGGATATGTATATTGTCTTTAGAAAAAGCTTACGAAAAAGTTACAGATGGCAAGGATGAATGTCCCAGGGTGGCGTTTGATTTAGCAATTGATGTTCATGAAAATCCTGTAAACTGACGATCAGATGAAAACTGGTCACGTGTGTCTTTGTTTTCTTTTTTGACGTCACTCTTCCATCATCGCAAAGTTTTTTGATGTTGCCTTAAACATCGGCATGTCCTCCTTTCCCAGGCTTTAAACCAAATTGTTGTCCCTGATGTCCATCCATAAAGTAATCAGTAGCCTGATGTGTTGGCTCAGTCTTCCATTCCCAGGCTGTAAAACCAATTTAGCACTATGCTGTGAACAACTGTTATAAAAGTGAGCTGTAAGGGAAGAGGGTATGCCTTTTTTATTATAATGCCTATACAAGTGTCCTGCATCTGAATTCATCTTATTGGGATTGAGCAAAATATAATAATAAAAATATAGAGAATAATTTGTAGATTTTATACAACATAACAAATATAAAATAAACACTTTCACAAAGGTATAACGAAACAAGTGTACTTTTATTTAAAAATTAAACTGAATAACAAAATTACAAGTTACAACAAGATACCAAGAAGACATGATTCATCAGCGTTTGTGTGTCTGGCTGTAATTGACTCAAAGCAAATGTATGTTTTTGTTATATAATAGTAATAATAACAGCAGCTCACTATTCATAATGATAACTGCGGAGAAGACCTGGGATTGAATCCTCATTCACTTGATTCAGAAGCAGCTGTTCTTACCTCTACACCAGCCATGCAATTGGTATTTGGGTTTCGGTTTTTACATATTGACAGCAACATATAAATTGAATAATTTCTTTTTCTTTGCTTATATTCTTGAATAAAGGCGCACTTGTTTTGTTATACTTGTACTTTTTGTGAAACTGTTTATTTGATATTTCGACTTCACACATTATACACTTCAGGTCAGCATTTTGTCATTATAACAAGAAAAAAGTTTCTGTTTTGGATATGTGTTCAACATTTCTTGCCTCACATTTCCTATAATCCTACTTTTACAGAGATTGTTGTAGACACAGAACACACATGAAATGTATGTATTCCAAATAATGTCCTATTATTTGCCCTATACAATTTAAGGCACCTCACACCCAGATAAACAGACCTGAGCCAGATGAACTTCAGTTGCGTGGGCGGGGGATGGGATGGCAGGTTTTTTGTTGCTTGTGCTGATTGACACATTTGAAAAACAAAGATACTGATGAAGAGGTGCGAAGGAATTTAAGGTGGCCCAGGATTATGACTTTTTTCGTAGGCTTCAGGGTATTCTATTGTTAAATGAAAGAATCCAAAGGAGATGTGATTTGATGTTATTGTCAGATGATATGAAAAGAATGGGTTTCACCTGAAAAATTGCACAGGACAGCCAAAAATAGAGGAAGAATGCAGTATTAACATTTACATGAGGGTAAATGCCAAACCATTAAACTGGTGATGATGTTTGATGATTGTAATACGATAATAAACAATATTTGATGAGCTGCAACCTGTGAATTATTTTTCTTCATAGCTGTTAGGTTTTAGGTTTAGCTAGATAGATAAATAGATACTTTATTAATCCCAAGGGGAAATTGAAGAGTTAAATGATTAATGTTTTGTTTTAGTAACACTCTAGTTCTGATCAAGGCACAATCGACATGTGTCTGAAGAGGTAATAGCATGTTAAGAATTGCTGATCATCATTTTCTTTTCTAGATGGAAAAAACTAATTATTATCTTTAAATTTTAGGGAATAAAAGTGAAAATATAACCTCAGACATTGGGACAATGCGAATTCAAGGTGATACATCAGGAAGAAAGGAAAATGAAACACCATTGGTAAGGTTTTAAATCTGCTGAAATGCAATATTTATTAATATACATTTGGGACAAATGTGTTGGTAGTGAGAAATGAAGTTTAAGAACAACAACAACAGCATTTATTTATTTAATTTATTTATTTATTATATATATATATATATATTATATATTATATATAATATTATATATATATATTTATATTTATATTTATATATATATATATATATATATATAGCACAGTTTCATACAAACAGTGTAGCCCACAGTACTTTACCAGATGTCAAAGATAAAGTTACAGGAAAAGAAAAACAAGTAAGATTAGACAATACTATTAAAGAATAAGTAACAAAGAAAAAAATTCTTTATGATCTTAACAAAACAGATAAATATCAAGTGGAAGAGTACCACCATTACATACAATGACAAAATCTGCAGGTGTTCCAAGGCCAAAAGACTGCTACCACTGGGCATTCTGCCTCACAAAAATGTTCCTAATTCATTCCTATTTCTTTCCAGGCTTCCGAGGGTTCAATGGAGTTGGTTAAACTCAGGTTATCTCAATAAGGTTGTTAATAAAACAAAAATTGTAATTGGAAAATTGTTTTTAAGTATTGCGTTATTTTTACAAGATATTGCTTTACTTTGTGAAAGTTTGATTTTTTTTGCAGTTACTATTTAAAAAATGTTTCTTGTTATTTCTCAAAAGCACTGCATTATTTTGCAACAGTTTGGGAATTGATTTACATTTCCAGTTTTCACCAATAAAACAGGTAATTTTCTGCAGTTACTGACACTCATTTATTCCATTCAAACCGTGCAGGCAAGATGAGAATATTTAAACAGACCATAACTAGGTTATCAATCAAATCTGAACCCCTGGAGCTGTGGAGGGTTCAGAACTCTTAATTCTGCACCACCACTCTAAATACATTAAACATATAAGCTAAATAGGCTCATTAAAACTAACTGTGAATGCATATCATTGATTTGGTTCATGTTGCTTGATTTTACGTTAGGCATGTGCAATAACTCACTGTTTAACTAGCTTTCTTCTGTTAGCCCTTGTTTTTGTTGACAAACTAATACAGTATTAAAGGAACAGTTATTTGTAGTAATTCCCTTCCTAATTTTGATCTCTTCTACTATACCTTCTCATATATGGGTTATTGTTTAATTTACTGTTGTGCATTTGTTTACATCAGGACTCTGTAACCTTTTTCTGCTTCAGTTATGAACATGTTGCCAAAAAATAGAAAAAAAAAGAAACTTACTGTTAATAGCTGTAATTTATAGTATAATGCCATTGTTAGCAGCTTGTTCCATAATTGTAGTGGTTATTTGACTACATATTGCTGTTAAATAGAATAGTTTAGTAATAGTTGATTTTGAAAAGGTTGTGTTATCAAAAAATAATCACTTTGGCATCAGTTACAGTATCCTTTTTTTTTCTTGTACAGAGGTGAAACTGGTGCTGGGCCATCATTTTGTTATACTTGTAGTATGTTTGTAACCTCAGTTGTTTACCATTTGATGACATGCATTTTATTATGTGTTTTTATTAATAAAATTTAAACTAGCTTCTTTTATTAAGGATACTATCTATATACATGTATATAATTCACAACGTCGCCGCCAGAGCGGGAAGACACCTATGAAAGCACGCACACCAAAACAAGACACCCATGAAAGCACGCAGGAAGGGGCGTGGATTCACTAAGCCGCCGACAAGTAGGAAGGAGCCACGCCCACCAACTCTATGACCATTGGATACGACGACAACTCGCAGAGCTACGCCCACTAACTGGGACGCGACACCTCGGATAAAACGGCGTCATTTATGTTCATCTGTCGTAGAGTCCACACGCACCTCTGAGCCACGTTGACTGTTCATAGAGGCATGTTTCTCGCGGATGTGAATCGCTATATGCAGCGTGTTAAAACAGTTTGCAAGGGGTATCCCATAGGATCCTTAAAACAATCCTTTAAAACTGAAGTTAAAACACAATGAAGGAAGCAGTCTTTAAAAACCAATAAGCCCTGTGCCTGTTTTTCATTAGCGTCTAACCTGCTTCACCTGTGCAGGCCCTGCAACAGTTGAGACGCTCTCTCAGCAGCTGACCTTCTCTGTGCCTGACTCCACTACTGTCAGTCGCCTGATTAAAAATGGCCTTTTGAAGGGGAGCTATGGACCAGCTATACCACAGGAACACATTGCCTTCGAGCCTGCTCTCGCTCACTCTAACGTACCGGCTTTCTCTCTCTCCTCACTCACTCACACACTACACAGGGGAGAAACACACGCAGCATGACTCCACCCGGAAACCGTTTCAGCCACACTTCCAAGGCAGAGAAGGCAATTAAAGAATGCACCGGGATCGATATTGTTTTCACTTCTGTTTGGACAACTGTGTCGTTCAGGAAGTGTTCACCCATCAAAACATAATTATGCGGCGTATGCTACACCGCGGGTTGGCTAGTTCACAATAATATATTATTATGTAACTTACTTTATTTCTGATATTTTTCTTTATTTTTTTTTTAACATTGTTGCTTTTAATGGATATCTCAACTAACATGCTTTTTCATTCCATCAAATATATATATATATATATATATATATATATATATATATTATACTGTATAAGTCAATGTGTGTATGTATATATGTTCCAGCATCACTTCCAAATGGCTGAAGCAATTTTCATGAAACTTGGTACATATGTTCCTCATTGGTCGACTAAAAATACTGTAGGGTGAAATCAACCCTAACCCCTTCTGGGTAGGGTGGGGGGGTGATCATGCAGTCATGTATGCATGTTATCATCCAGTTGACACTCGGAATGACCACCAGGGTGCGAACTGGAGATGATTGCCAGCATTCTTTATGTTTGAGCACCACCGCGCCCCTCTTCCTTTTGAAATTAAATAGAGTTGGCTGGTTCAGAGTGTCAACTAGATGATAACATACATACAAGACCGCAAAACAAACACATTAGTGAGTCTTCATTGTTTGTTAATTTATTTTTATTTTTAAAGTTGTGAGTTTTTTTAATTATATTTTTCTCAATTAAAAAAAAAAAAAACAAAAAAAAAAAAAAAACCCTTTATTTTCCTCCTGGGCAACGCCGGGTATTTCAGCTAGTAACTTATAAAATCTTGTTTTTTATTTAATTTTATTAGTTTTGTCTTAAGTTATATTGTAATTTGTTTTTTGTTCATCTGCATATTTTTCTCTCTGCCTATTACCTCATTTGTATATTTCTAAAGATGGTCAAACTGTCATGAGTTATACTTAATTTCAGAAAATTAGCAGTGTGGTGCTCGTTTAGTAATTGGGTCCTGGTGACTTTTTTTTTTTTTTTTTTTTTTTTAAACAAAAGTGTCTCCCAACAGAACCTTAACATGACTAGAAAAATGTAGATAATAATTTCAATGTATAATGATGAATCTAAAATTAACACCAAAGACTTACCTAAGTTTTTTCAGTTTTGCAACTCAAATAACATAACAAATTATGTCTTAGAACTACTGGTATATCAAAGTCACATAGGTAATTTATTCAGTGACCAAGTCATGTTCTTGGTCTACAATTAAAACATTCCATTTCATGTATTTTTGCTTTTATGTAATCAGTTTTTTATGTACATAAATTATCGGTCATTTCTTGAAGTTCATGACTTCCAGTCAATTTTACTTACACTTTTCTAGTTTTATACCACTTCAGCATATAATTAATACATTAGGATCTGTTAATTAATTAATCAGAACGTTTAAATATACAAGAACAAAGTGATAGCAGTCACCATCTGATGATGTCTATGTTATGTCACAATCATCTTTGAATAGTATTGCTCTCTGTCAAATAAGCGAAACCACAACAGCCCTGGTATACACTAGCTAACACAGAACATGTTTTGTTAAAACTTCTATAATACTCCATGAAATTCTAAGTCTCTTACTGTATATATTAAGTATATTATATGCACCATTTAAATATGACAGAGACTTAATGTGATTTTTTTTTTTCTTTTCTTTATTTATACTTGTAAAGATTTTAATCAGACGAAGTAGCAGCCCTGCTGATTTGGAGTTTTCTGGAAATGGCAGTATATTTACTGCAGGTCAAAAGGTTCGGGAAAAAAGTAAGTAAATCATATTTATTCGCTTCTAGCTTTTCCTGTTGATTAAAAAAATAACATATATAAACTGAGTGTCGTTTTTTGTTTGAGCTATCATTACCTCTTTTAACCCATCCATCCATCCATCCATTTTCCAACCCGCTGAATCGGGTGAACGGGGGTCTGCTGGAGCCAATCCCAGCCAACACAGGGCACAAGGCAGGAAACAATCCTGGGCAGGGTGCCAACCCACCGCAGCCTCTTTTAACCAACAATCCTAAATTGCAAACAGTCAGAACCTCTTCTTCTAACAACTTTTATTCCTTGGGTAATATAAGCATTTCTTGACATCTTTCTCGTGATTTCTGTTGAAATTACTTTTAGAGAAAGATTTCAATAAATAATTGACAGCATATTATTTTAAAACGTTTGAGATCAGTTAGTAATAACATTTACAAAACTGATCTTATGAAGTGGTTAAAAGATAAAGGGAAATACTTTTCTTGATAATTATGTGGTACCTGCAAGTTTACTTTTGCATCAACCTTTTGGTGCTGTTTTTTTTGGGAAAATGAATATTTAGGTTGTACTCGGGTACAAGGTATTATTCATCAAAATGAGTCACATTTCCTCTGTTATAAAATGGTTTGTAATGTTAACTTGTCATTAATAATTCTATATAAAATAGTGCTTGTTTGATTAATGTCATTATCTTTACACCCATGAGCATTAAAACTACATCAAGGAGAGTACATTGATGCAATGTTCAGAAATCAATTGTTTCCAAAGATATTTTGCCTGTAACACATCTTTGAAATGTTAAAATGGCTTGTTAAAATATTTTAAAGTAAAAAGTTTTTATGTACTAAGTTGTAAGTTTGATTTTTCATTTACAGTCCCTTACACAGAGCCACTAATCTTGTGCAATAGTTTTTCTTTCTGCCTTGCAATCCAGGCACCAATGATAAATTATGTTTTAAGACATATGTTTATGCTAGGCCATCAACTTTCAATGATTAATATATCAACTAATCTGAGACTTTTGATGTTTGTCTGAAAATTTACTAATACCGGTAATTGTATAGTCTCACTTTTTTGAAGTAAAGAGAGTTTATCTTGCCCCATATACAGTAACAACTATAAGATTGATCTTTCAGTAATGACTTTATAAATTAGTTTTTTAAAAAGAGGATTTATAAATTGCAGCAATAAAATAAAGTGTAGGCAATAAAAATACGTAAACCACACCATTACATTTATAGTAAAATAGTACAGTACATAGCAGTAATTACTACTCACACTCAGTCATGCCAGTTGCAGAGTATGACATAATTATATAGCTTAAAAAACCAAAAAATTCCGTTGGTTTTATATATGTGAATATATTTACTACACATTCTTGAAAAAGAGCCATTACTGTTTTTAGCCATTCAAAGATAACCTGCAGGATAAAATAAGCATCATACACAACACACTTGGTTGTTAGACAACAGAACAAGCAAGGTGATTCACTGTTGTCATACATGAGAGCCATTGTTGAAGAGAGAGTGGACCCCTAGAAGGCAGTGACTCGAGATAAAAGGCTAATGATAGTATTCTACTCTATTATATTACCAGTTTTTTAAAAGCACCAGATTAAAATCATCTGTGATGCGTATACATCAAAAATTTAAAAGCTCACTCTTTTTGGCAGAATATTAATGTTTTAATATTGCCAGATCTAAACACTAGCGTGGAGAGTTGATTGCGTACTGAAGTGTCTATTGCTGCAGGTGGAAGCTGCTGTCACACTTTATGTAATTGATCTTTTCCTAAATAAGGAGTGGTATTGTACATGTTCTTTGTCAGCATGCCTATGTCGATCAAACACAGGAAGCTCTGCAGTCTACTTTGACTTTATATTGTAGGAAGATAAGTAAATACATCAAGGTAAACAACATTCGATGTGACGTTTATATAAGTAACATTTAAATGTTTTTCATATAAAGACCATCAAGAAACATAATCACAAACGGAACTTTGCACCATACCTCGGTGAGCTCTGTAGACCCTTCTGTTTTGTTGAATGACATGCCTGTGGCAGATTCACTGGCTAGATGGCGCCCAGCCTGTTGCTGCATTCAAATGGTGCCATCTTTCGCCTTTACGGCTGGTGCAGCTACATTGTTATTATGTGTGAGTGAATGTTTCTCGTGAGGAGGGCTTCTATTCTCTTTCTCCCATGTAGAACCCTCATCCTCATCTGAGTTCACCTCTGTTATACCACGATTTTATGTCCAAGAGAATAAAACTGAATAAAAAAAACAAAAATGCTAAACTTTACAAATACTACAAATTTACATTGGTGGTTACAGACTCAAATTAAATGTATGTTGTTATTCTGTAATAGTAGCAACAAAAGCAGCTCACAACTCAAAATGGTAAATCCATGAAGGGTGCGGATTCGAACCTGCAGTAGTCAGCAGTTCTTACCACTACACCACCCAAGCAGTTGTGTCAGTCATACCCTAACCCAATTTCTTTTTCTTTGGTTATATTCTTGAATAAAAGCACACTTGTTTTGTAATACTTGTACCTTTCGTGAAAGTGTTTATTTGATATTTGGACTTCAGTCTTCACACATTATACACTTCATGTCAAAATTTTGTCATTAGTAGTATAACATGAAAAAAAATTGTTTTAGGTATGTGTTCAACATTTCTTGCCTTGCATTTCCTGTCATCCTACATTTACCCAGATTGTTTTAGACACGGAACACACATGAAATGCATGTGTTCCAAATAACAATATATTATTTATCCTATACAACTCCAGGCACCTCACACCCAGGTAAGCAGACTTGAGCTGGGAGAACGTTTTGTCCAACTTGAGCTGCGGCGGTGGGAGGATGGGATAGCAGGCTGTTGCTGCTTGAGCTGATTGACACATTTGCAAAACAAAAGATGCTGATGGAGAGGTGCGAAGGAATTTAAGGTGGCCTGGGATTACAACTTTTTTCGTACACTGTAAAATTGTTTTGTTGTAATTTTACAGTAAAATACTGGCAGCAGAGTTGCCAGCCACTTACTGTACTTTTACAGTGAGGCTGCTGTAATGAACATTTACACTGTAATTTCATAATACAGTATGATACTGCAATATTATTGTACAATACTGTGTTATGAAATTACAGTGTAATGTTCATTATAGCAGCTTCACTGTAAAAGTACAGTAAGTGGCTGGCAACTCTGCTGCCAGTATTTTACTGTAAAATTACAAGGAAATTTTTACTGTAAAATTACATGAGAAAATGTTAGTTATAAAGCTGTATTTTCTACAGTTATGTATTGTATTTTTACAGTGGTCATACTGTAAATACCATTTTATTGTGTCACTACAGCATTGATAAGGACATTATATTGCAATATTTACTGACAGATTAATTAAAATGTAAACAAATAATGCTTCTTTCATTTGAAACATTCCAATAAACATTTATTTTTAAGATCTTGCTTAGCTTTTTACATTAACACTTTTTTTTATAGTTAGCAGTCTTTCATTATTTCAGATAAACACAAATGGTTGCAACAGAGGTGGGAAACACTGGACAATAAACTCAGTACTAAATTTAAAAGTAGCGCCAATGTTGACTTTCACATTAAAATAGAATATGAACACCATGTTAGACAAAAATTGCCTAAACTGTCAAAATTAAAAGTGAACAAAGTGGTCTTGGATGAACTCAGACCAAATTCCATTCAAAGTCCATTATCTTACAAAGTGGATAGGAAAAATGAGGGTTTACTGCGTTCTTATTATGGACTACTTGGCTAGTCTTCTTGGATGTAGCTTTTCCTTGGTTGGCCTTGGACATTTGTTTAGGGTTAATGTCAATAAATCATCTAAATGACAAAAAGAAAGAAAAACACATCTACTTAATTGTTTATAAAATAAAAATCATTCACTTTGTCATGACTGCAATGGTTCCTCTTCAGGTTCATGTGGCAAAGTGAACACATAACCCTCTTCAAAACTTTTATCCAATTTAATTTATAGAAAAAATATCATGGTTTGTGTCAGGGTGGTTAATAGTGTGTTACAAAAGTATAATAGGGCATGAGAGGGAGAATAAGCTTACTGTATGTCTAAGAGTAATGTGCAAACATTTTACAGGCAGTGTGTAATAAAGTCTGATGGAAGTGTAAGTCAGTTTTAATGAAAATGTATGCATGGAATAAGCCAATATTTTACCTTTGAACAAAATCAAGGGTGCATGCGGTCTCTTCCTATATTGGAGGTTGAAATTGTAACATGAAGCAAACACAGCAGCATGGCCACAGACAAAGCTGGGTTGCGTTCCCTCACGTACAACGTGACCTCCAATGCTCACCATCCACTGCTGGTTGCTTAGAGTTTGACCTGAAAATAAAAATTACAAAACTACATTCATTACTCTGTAAAGAGTACTCTGAAACATAAGAAACTTTTATCAGGTGCAGTTACAGTGGTGTGAAAAACTATTTGCCCCCTTCCTGATTTCTTATTCTTTTGCATGTTTGTCACACAAAATGTTTCTGATCATCAAACACATTTAACCATTAGTCAAATATAACACAAGTAAACACAAAATGCAGTTTGTAAATAGTGGTTTTTATTATTTAGGGAGAAAAAAAAATCCAAACCTACATGGCCCTGTGTGAAAAAGTAATTGCCCCCTGAACCTAATAACTGGTTGGGCCACCCTTAGCAGCAATAACTGCAATCAAGCATTTGCGATAACTTGCAATGAGTCTTTTACAGCGCTCTGGAGAATTTTGGCCCACTCATCTTTGCAAAATTGTTGTAATTCAGCTTTATTTGAGGGTTTTCTAGCATGAACCGTCTTTTTAAGGTCATGCCATAGCATCTCAATTGGATTCAGGTCAGGACTTTGACTAGGCCACTCCAAAGTCTTCATTTTTTTTTTCTTCAGCCATTCAGAGGTGTATTTGCTGGTGTGTTTTGGGTCATTGTCCTGTTGCAGCACCCAAGATCACTTCAGCTTGAGTTGACGAACAGATGGCCGGACATTCTCCTTCAGGATTTTTTTGGGTAGACAGTAGAATTCATGGTTCCATCTATCACAGCAAGCCTTCCAGGTCCTGAAGCAGCAAAACAACCCCAGACCATCACACTACCACCACCATATTTTACTGTTGGTATGATGTTCTTTTTCTGAAATGCTGTGTTCCTTTTACGCAGATGTAACGGGACATTTGCCTTCCAAAAAGTTCACCTTTTGTCTCATCAGTCCACAAGGTATTTTCCCAAAGTCTTGGCAATCATTGAGATGTTTCTTAGCAAAATTGAGACGAGCCCTAATGTTCTTTTTGCTTAACAGTGGTTTGCGTCTTGGAATCTGCCATGCAGGCCGTTTTTTGCCCAGTCTCTTTCTTATGGTGGAGTCGTGAACACTGACCTTAATTGAGGCAAGTGAGGCCTGCAGTTCTTTAGACGTTGTCCTGGGGTCTTTTGTGACCTCTCGGATGAGTCGTCTCTACGCTCTTGGGGTAATTTTGGTCAGCCGGCCACTCCTGGGAAGGTTCACCACTGTTCCATGTTTTTGCCATTTGTGGATAATGGCTCTCACTGTGGTTCGCTGGAGTCCCAAAGCTTTAGAAATGGCTTTATAACCTTTACCAGACTGATAGATCTCAATTACTTCTGTTCTCATTTGTTCCTGAATTTCTTTGGATCTTGGCATGATGTCTAGCTTTTGAGGTGCTTTTGGTCTACTTCTCTGTGTCAGGCAGCTCCTATTTAAGTGATTTCTTGATTGAAACAGGTGTGTGCAGTAATCAGGCCTGGGGGTGGCTACGGAAAATTGAACTCAGGTGTGATACACCACAGTTAGGTTATTTTTTTAACAAGGGGGCAATTACTTTTTCACACAGGGCCATGTAGGTTTGGATTTTTTTTCTCCCCTAAATAATAAAAACCATCATTTAAAAACTGCAATTTTGTGTTTACTTGTGTTATATTTGACTAATGGTTAAATGTGTTTGATGATCAGAAACATTTTGTGTGACAAACATGCAAAAGAATAAGAAATCAGGAAGGGGGCAAATAGTTTTTCACACCACTGTAGATATCTGCACTATTATGTCTACATACCAAGAATTATAATTCAAGGAGTATCAGGCAAGTTGAGTGTTCCTTGGACATCTGCTGAAGTGGCAAATGCCTGAAGTAAAAGGAAAAAAAACCTGACACAGCATGCAAACAGACATTACAACATATAAGTCACACATGCAATCATACATATGATTTTCAAAAAATATTTAACTCACATCTGTTTGACGCATGAGTCTATCCATTTTCTTACTGAGGAGCCTGAGGAGCTCATTTGTGGTGAATTTTGAGGAGAGCTAGGTCAAACTAATTACTGAACCAAAATGATGCTTCTTTGTTAAATGCAGCACAACATAATTAGCTTATTGTCTGACTTAACCATGATCTTTCCAGGTGCTGAGCAGTTTTTGGCACTGGACAGGTTGTATGAACTCTCAAGATGTCCTCTTCTTTCATGTACATTAAATCTTCAACTCCTAAGCCTACACATTTCTCAACTGACTGATTGAGTGGCTCCTCAGGAAGACTTGGTATTACTCACAGTAAGGTTTGCTTAATCTCTTTTTGTAACTCAGACATCATTCTAGTAATGGAAAAGAATGATGAAGAACCATTACAGACAGACTACACAAGGAGTATTCAGGCAAAGGCAGGCAGATTATTTTGATTAATGCATAAGTGACCCAAATTTTGTGATGTCAATCAGTGAACTCCCTGATCTACAAGAAAGATATTTCTTTGTGACAACATGTACATTGGAATTGCCGTGAATGAGAATCGACTGAATTTTCCCAGATATAACACCTTCATCATTTCTGTCCAGAACAATATGCATGTTCTTTTTGTAAAGTGTTTCTTGACTAGAATGTTTGTCGGCCAATCTCACAATATCTGCAAAAGTTGCTACTCCTACTAAAATTTGCAACAGGTCCACCAATGTAGAGTGAGCTGAGACTGTCTCCTGCTCTGACACACAATGTACTTTTGTGCATTTGTATATCACTGTAGCAGTGAAGGCTAAGTCTTGACCCAAGTATTTAAAATCCTGCACAACAAAACTAATTGCATGTGGTCAATACTTGACCTACAGAGAAGTAACAGGATTGCAAGCATGACATAAACAGCAAGAATCTCATGTTTTTTCTTTCTAAGTCAATTGGCAGCTTCAAAGGCAGCATGATATAAGATTAAACCTAACGATTCTGAATCAGTATTAACACACTGTTTTCATAAATGTATCTGCCATCCCAAACATCACAGAGAATATATTTTGTTCTGATTTCAGCTTTTGTTTCCTTATATTGTTTCCTGAATAATAAAAAAAGTGCTTCTAAAGTTTGTTTAATAGGAATGTATTGAGCAAAGTTTTCCTTGCATGATTCATTTTTTCTAAGGTAGATGGATACATGATCCATAAAAAGACTTCCTCCACTGATTTGTTTTTAGTGCATGGATATTGCAAATCTGGGAAAGATCTTCAGCTTTCATAACATCAATAACCATCTTTATATAATTTTCTGAAATTCCAAAGTAGTCCATTTTTCATTTAGTTTGTGTAACAAATGTGACTGGTTAATGTCATGTATGGCCAGCAACCACTAGGTATATATCTGACACCTCAGCACCATCACTGGAGTCTGTCCTGACCTCACGCCGTGTATTCAAGAGTTCATCCACATCACTACAAGATGTGTACATCTACACTGGAACATTTGACTCTAGAATGTTATGACATAACCTTTCCACTTAACAGTTTCAATGATTTCTGGATAAATGAGATGTATTTCGGATATCATAGAAAACCATTAAATCTAAAAGGATAAGACACCGTGGTTGTGACGATGCGGGTTTGTGCATTGGTCCCATCTTCTGTCCGGGAGCCCTTGAACCTGTCACCGTCTGTAATGCTACCGATGAGCTAGGCAGTGAGGCAACAACAATGGAGCAAGGGTATGGTGTATAAAAGTGCCAAGTGCTTTTATGAAAACAACAGAACAAAGCAGTGTTCAAATTAAATAAAGTGCAGTAATTCAAATAGTCTTCAAATAAATAAATAATCCATAAAAACAATTGTGAAATGTGGAGGTTAAAATCCATTAGAAAAAACAACCTTTAAAACAATGAGGTTAAAACCATACAGAAAGCAGTCTTTTAAAACATTACAAGCCCGGTGTCTTCTACCTGGTGGCTCCCCTACTTCTTCCGTCTGGACTTCTCAATAGGTGAGTCGCCTTACATGCAGCTGACCATCTCTGTGCCTGCTTCAGCTGTTTGGATTGCCTCACCGATCCCTGGCTCCGGTAGGCTCCTCCTGACAGCGACTTGAGATTCCCCAATGACCAGGGCTCTCACGCTGGGGAAACCATGTCCCAAGTCCCGACTCCCGCTGCCTTCCACAGAGAGTCATCAGCCTTCCGGCTGAGTTTATAGTGAAGAACGGGAGTGACCACTACCACTACTCCCGGGTGTCGGCCCAACACCCAGGCTACCTGTACAGCTGCACCCGAGCCTGCATTCGCTCGCTCGCTCTCCCGCACTGGCTTTTTCTCTCTCTACTTTCTGCTTTCTTTTTGAAACCTCGGTTCGTTTCTCTCCTTTTTCTTTTTCCCCTCTAGCCGCCTCTTGCTTCTATTTATTAAGAGAGCATGGCAGCTGTGGCAAACCAGCAGCCCCAGTAACAATCACAGATGCGGGACGTTTCTCACCTGTGCACTAAGGTGAGAAACGCCCACATCGCGAATCGCCCTGAGAACCGCTTCAGCCACACAATCACCACGCCCCTTCACCAAGCCGCGAGCGCGGTGCTTATTTATTTAAAACTGGCCTTTGCTGTGGACCCGCTATACCACATTCCACCCCCCATAAGCCTCCAGCTGCATGGGATGGCTCCACGCCACTGCCAACCCTGTGCAACTGTAGCCCAGGTCCACAGCTCGGCCATACTACAACTACACTGCACTAAAATAAATAAAAGCACTAAAACAAAGCCCACAATAAAACCATCCCAAGCCCCCTTCATAAATACAGGACATTAAAAGAATAAGAACTTTTAAAAGACAAATAAAACAATCAATAAATAAATGTCCATAAAAAAGCTCTGTCCATTAAAATGTCCTTCTCCGGCTTGGGTCCGTGGGTTCTTTAAATGTCTGGCACCAATACCACTTGCTGCTCAGTCTCCTCTTCTGTCCCCACTTCTAGCTCATCCCACCGCTGCCACCAAATGTGACGATGCGGGTTCGCTGCATGCTCCCCCGCACTGACTTTCTCCTGCTATTGCATCTTCCTGCTCTCCTGCAACCTCCGGGTTTCTTTCACCTGTTGTCTCTCTTTTCCTTATTTCTGCCTCGCGCTTCTATTTATTAAGAGAGCATGGCAGCTGTGGCAAATCAGCAGCCCCAGTAACAATCACAGATGCGGGCGGTTTCTCACCTGTGCACTAAGGTGAGAAACGCCCACATCGCAAATCGCCCTGAGAACCGCTTCAGCCACACAACCACCACGCCCCTTCACCAAGCTGCGAGCACGGTGCTTATTTATTTAAAACTGGCCTTTGATGGGAGCTGTGGACCAGCTATACCACATTCCACTCCCATAAGCCTCCAGCTGCACGGTAAGGCTCCACGCCACTGCCAACCCTGTGCAACTGTAGCCCAGGTCCACAGCTCAGCCATACTACAACTACACTGCACTAAAATAAATAAAAGCACTAAAACAAAGCCCACAATAAAACCATCCCAAGCCCCCTTCATAAATACAGGACATTAAAAGAATAAGAACTTTTAAAAGACAAATAAAACAATCAATAAATAAATGTCCATAAAAAAGCTCTGTCCATTAAAATGTCCTTCTCCAGCTTGGGTCCGTGGGTTCTTTAAAAGTCTGGCACTAATCCCACTTGCTGCTCAGTCTCCTCTTCTGTCCCCACTTCTAGCTCATCCCACCACTGCCACCAAATTTGACGATGCGGGTTCGCTGCATGCTCCCCCGCACTGACTTTCTCCTGCTATTGCAGCTTCCTACTCTCCTGCAACCTCCGGGTTTCTTTCACCTGTTGTCTCTCTTTTCCTTATTTCCGCCTCTCGCTTCTATTTATTAAGAGAGCATGGCAGCTGTGGCAAATCAGCAGCCCCAGTAACAATCACAGATGCGGGCGGTTTCTCACCTGTCCACTAAGGTGAGAAATACCCACATCGCGAATCGCCCTGAGAACCGCTTCAGCCACACAACCACCATGCCCCTTCACCAAGCTGTGAGCACGGTGCTTATTTATTTAAAACTGGCCTTTGATGGGAGCTGTGGACCCGCTATACCACATTCCACCCCCCATAAGCCTCCAGCTGTACGGAAAGGCTCCACGCCACTGCCAACCCTGTGCAACTGTAGCCCAGGTCCACAGCTCGGCCATACTACAACTACACTGCACTAAAATAAATAAAAGCACTAAAACAAAGCCCACAATAAAACCATCACAAGTTCCCTTCATAAATACAGGACATTAAAAGAATAAGAACTTTTAAAAGACAAATAAAACAATCAATAAATAAATGTCAATATAAAAGCTCTGTCCATTAAAATGTCCTTCTCCGGCTTGGGTCTGTGGGTTCTTTAAAAGTCTGGCACCAATCCCACTTGCTGCTCAGTCCCCTCTTCTATCCCCACTTCTAGCTCATCCCACCACTGCCACGTGATGTGACGATGCGGGTTCACTGCATGCTCCCCCGCACTGACTTTCTCCTGCTATTGCAGCTTCCTGCTCTCCTGCAACCTCTGGGTTTCTTTCACCTGTTGTCTCTCTTTTCCTTATTTCTGCCTCGCACTTCTATTTATTAAGAGGGCATGGCAGCTGTGGTAAATCAGCAGCCCCAGTAACAATCACGGATGCGGGCGGTTTCTCACCTGTGCACTATGGTGAGAAACGCCCATATTGCAAATCGCCCTGAGAACTGCTTCAGCCACACAACCACCACGCCCCTTCACCAAGCCACGAGCGCGGTGCTTATTTATTTAAAACTGGCCTTTGATGGGAGCTGTGGACCCGCTATACCACAGTGATGTGTTTAATTTGAGACTTCAGCTGAGCAAAGAAGCTTTTTAAAACGCCAATTTTTGTTTGGCACAAATAAATGTAAAAGACTAAGTTGGAAGCATCAAGTTCTAGGTCGGTCTGTGTTTACAGACAGCTTTGCTGTTCCCCCTGTTATAGTCTCTGTTTATTATATAGGACTTGAAAGCTGTTAACTTTCTAAAAGGATCTACAACAATCTGGAAGGCCACATTTAAAATCAGTATTAGGAACATGACTATAAATTTTAATATGCTGACAAAACGGCAATATTGTTTCAAAATCATGATCACAGACTTGACACAGCAGCATTTTAGGTTCAGTTGTATAATCTGTTTAAGTCAGAAAAATATGCAACAACTCATTGCTTTAAGAAGGTTCCTTAGTTGACACTAACTGGCAACAAACAGCTAAGCTGCCACAACTGCTTTGACAAACTTTAAAGTTTCCTGAGTTGAAAGAGTTTGGGACTCATGTACTGCGTGCAAAACCACTCTGTCCTTCTGTGTAAAATGATAGAGCGCTGTAACATCTATTATTTTATAATGTCTGGATGTCTAGCTGACATTTTACTTTAGAATGAATGTATCCGGTCTAATGACACACTGAGCAAAAACATATATGCAGAGTACTTAGTGCTAAGTTAAAAATAAAGATATTGTTTAAACATTAACTGGACAAAATGGCTTTCCACTACAAGCAGGGCAAAATAGTTGTGCGGGCTATACAGGCTACTTTAAGTACAAACTAATAAAGTTACACAATTATATACGAGTACACATACAAACACAAATGCCGAGGATGTGAAACAATTGACAAATGAATAACTAACGAACTCACTCACGTAGACAAAAAAAAAAAGTTTAAAAAAATGCACAAAAAATAAAAGAGACAGAAGCTCACCAAGTGAAAACGGCAATGAATTGTTTCTGGAACTTTCCATTCTCCCACCTCACACGCTGTTCCCCGACTTGCCCAACAATGGAAAGTGCAAAACGAATAATAATAAAAATAAATGAACTGAATAGGCGAAGTGATAAAAAGATAACTAATTATAAGCTGTAATATAATTAACAGGACGTAGAGAAGTTCTAAAAGTTCTAATGTGATTTTCTGAACTAAAACCTCTGCTCAGCTTGCACCGCTCATACTTCCTTGTCACAAACCAATCCCAGAATGCCTTGCTTGTCCAGTATGTTACTGTATCTTAACTAGTTTACAGTATGTTACTGTATTTTTGTTATATTACTGTATTAAGTTTTGAAAACGGCTCTCTGCTGTAGATGTACAGCCATTCTTTAAAATATTACAGCATGTTACTGTGTAAACAAAATACAGGAAATTACTGTAGGAAACTCACTGTAAATTTACAGCAATTCTTTACAGTGTAGGTTTCAGGGATTCTAATGTTAATATTCCAGATCTTCTCCTCATTTTTTGCATTTTTCCTAACTTTCTGTGTGAAGCCAAGCTTGTCAGTTTTTACATTAATCCATTATTTCATAACTCCTGTAAACAGACTTTTCTGTGCTGTTTTCCAGGTGTCTTATATGAGTAATCAGACTTTGTTATTGCTTATGCCTGTGTACAAAACCAGAATTAGGCAAGTAACTGGACTGATCTTGCCTGTAGTCAGTTAATCATAGCTGAGACATTGAGTTATATTCACTGACTTATCATTTAAATATGTGAAATATGGGCTCATATTCATCACATGTTAAGGTTTATACTAGTGAACTTTAGTTTGTCTTCAAAAACCAAATGAATGATACAAATGTGCAGATTCATATTCAGCCAAAACGTATGTTGTTTTTTTCCCTGTCCAGCTAACTGCATGTTTTGCCAATTATGTGTCTCTGTTAACACAGTATGTGTTGTACTATATGTGTTGTACTAATGAGGAGGTGTGATTGTGCTTCAAAGCATTGAAACACTAAATACATTTGATTTTGGTATTAATAAATAGAGCAGTTGATTCATTGCCAGTGTATACACACCAAATGGCCGCTTCGTTTTAAACTTGCCTTGTTTTTTACATGATGCAACTGTCCTGTATGTGAAACAGTAGATGTGTGCTTGGTTCCTCTATGACCCTTAACTGTATATTCTGGTTAGACTTGCTTTTTATAATCAGAGGATGAATATGAAACATCTCTTCCTTTTTTGAACCTCTGTTGGACACTGTATTAAAAACTGATTAATCTTCTCTTAATCATTTTATCTCCTTTTAGAAATTTGTAATGCTTGAAGTTAAAAATTTCAGCTCACATCTAATCATTCAATCACGCTTGCAGCATGAACAAATTGTTTTCTGTTCTAACTCCATAATGAAATAATTGTGGCAATAACAAAAGCCTATGTATGAGAGTGTGTGTGTTTTTCCCTTTTCAGACATGAGTTTATCAGTTTCATTTTTTTGACATTTGTTAATGCAGTACTTTATCATCACCAATGATAACCACTTTCATATGTAGATTGTACTTACTTATTTTTCATGTATTTTTGTGTTTTCCGAAATACTTTCTTTACTTGCAACCATGCATAAGTTCATACTGACTTTTATTCAGTACTATCGATAATGTAAAAAGGTTAGTACTGTTATGTTTTTGACATTTTGCCATCTATTTAGTACCGAAGTATTGGTTCTGGTGACAGATTGAACACGTTGTCCTAGTGAGCATATGGCTTCAAAGGACTTTATATGAAAATTAAAATACTCTGCTAAAAATAGTTATACAGTTGATGGCACTCTTTTCACAAATTTTAGTTTACATAATTACTATGGTTGCTGTTAAATTAATTGCATGATTAAAATTTATAACTAAAATTAACTGCATATTAATTGAAATTTTACTTGTATTTATTTCAAGCATATTCATATTTTTTATAAAGCAGAAATAAATAATTACTTTCTAATACAGTTGGGATTGGTTCCAGCAGACCCCGTGACCCTGTGTTTGGATATGGCGGGTTGGAAAATGACTGACTGACTGACTTGTCTAATCACATTAAATTATTCCAGTTAGTTTGTTGAGCAGTTTTGTGCAACAGAATCAGTTACTCAAATTGTGAAACATCAATCTGTTAACAGGCCAAAGTAATTTTTTAAAAAATATTTTAAGCCACACACTTAAGTCCGACTCCTGTTCAAATTAGTATTGCACTTTAAATGGTTCTGTCAATAATACTGTCTTTAAAATGATATGAAGATGAAATATAAGGCATTATTGATTTGGCCAATTGCTAAAGCACACCTATTTATTTACACTGTTTGTTCAAGGGATGCTGTTTTCTTTATTAACAACATATCCAGATACAGAAAGCAAACATCCACAAGGGAACAGTGTCTGGAAATGTTATTGTTTTTAAAAGTAACTTAGTTGCATTACTTGTTCCTTACAAAAAAAAAAACTTTTATAATATTGTTAAGTATTATAAAATATCTGTTACAGTGCATTACATTTGTATTACTTTCCCTTTTAATATTGATGAGAGCCTCACAGGTAATCAGAATAAATCAAGTTAATCAAGTGTAAAAAGAATATTCATTACTACTCCATTCTAGGTTAGTATGAGGACATAAAGCAGGATTCAGTGATGTTCATTTCATTATGTAGCTTTTAGTGCTCCTTATTTTAAGCCTTTTTATTTCTTAGGGTGTCCATTCTAGCTTTGTGTACAATAGAATAAAAATGTATTTTAAATTTAAATGTAGTGGTCAACTACTGTTTAATTGAGAAAATATGTTTATTCCTTCATGTGTTGTGAAGTAAAGATCCACCCCCTTTTTCATTCCTCAATGCAGACTCCTAAATTTCATGGTATAAACATTAGCTGCTACACCACCATATCACTATTTCAAAATATCTATTCAATTAACTTTTTTAAAATTAAACTGATACTTTTTCTATTGGTATCTGTTACTGGATTGAATGCAGCACACTCTTTTCTTATTTGCTGTGCGAGTGAGCCCTGGTTCTTGCCTTACACCCAGTGCTGCTGCGATGATCACTGGCTCCCTATAACTTTTGTTCTGGACTTTTCATTTGATTGAAGTCAATGCATGTGCTTATCCTCTGCATCACTAGATCACTGTACATCACCAGACAGCCAGAGCACATGTGTGTATAATGTGACAAAAAATAATTTCTCAGTTTTACTCTGCTATTAACATAATTTAAAATTTCAGCTGTTATATTTTTATGCTGTAAGGTTTAACAATTTATGCTTATTCTGTCAAATTGCTCAAGGGTTCTGAGCTGTTACACAGTGAAAAGATCAATACAAAAATATATTTAGGTGATTTTATTACACTGTAATGAATCTTTTTATTCTGTTAGAAGTAACAATTTCCATAGACTCCAAATATCAGCCCAATCTTCTCAACTTTTTTTTTTTTGTCTTTGCCTTATTTTTGTGTTGACTGCAAGCTGTTTTTCCTTGTTTCTACAACCTTAGCCTTTAATTTTGCTCTGAAGTGCTGGCATTCCATATGTTTGAGTATGTGGAGTTAAGATGAATATCTGGCTTAAATTAAATAACTATTTCATAAGTTCTGCATGAAACATAATTATTGTTTTCCAGATGTTTTCTGAATATTTCAAATTAGTTGTTCAATTTTTTTCTTTAGGTGAAAGTATCAGTAGTGAAACCTCTAATGGCTACCTCAGTGAAAATGAAGCTATCATACCCTGGCAGTCTTTAGAAGAGGATCAAGATGTCATTTCTCCAAGTGATATTACTACTGATTCATATGGACCCCAAAATCTAATGCATATAAGTCATTTAGCATTGACAGGTATGTAGATTTTGCCACATAAAAACAAAAAGGAGCACAATAGTTGACTATAGATGGTATAGCAGATAGATACTACACCACATGCCTCACCATTTTTTTAGTCTGCTTCTCCAGTTCAGGGTGGCAGGGGGTACATGGTATTTGCCAAGGCTGATTTAGGTGGTGCATCACGTTTATTTAAAACATATATATTGGTGTACCATTTATTCTCAAATTCTGCAGTCTTCTGAATAGTGTTCAAATTAGTATATAGTCCGTTTTCATGGGACCTTATGTAGGGGCAATAGTCAAAACATTGTATTTAACATATATTTTGTGAAACATTTAATTTATTTTTACTCTTGATATTAAAGTTGTTTGTAAATTAGTAGAAAATGAAATAAGATGACTGAAATCAGATGTTTTTAAATGTATGAAACGTATGCATACCAATTCTGTTCTGCACTGTGTGCATATATGAAGGAAACAATAACTTGCAGCCAATAGTTAGTCATATGTTATGTCTCTAATCCACACTTTATTAAGTGTTATCCATCAAAAACTGTGCCTTCAGATATAGTGTAAAGCTTTTGACTAACTTTTGACACTCCATGTTAGTTGTCCAAATATTCTACCTCATCAGATTATCTTTTACATTTTTAGGTTAACTTCTGCTTTGACACTTAAGTAGTTTACCTAAATATGTTTCAAAATTTATGCTGCAGCCTAACATTAAGATTGAAGTTCAGAGAATTTAGTATAACCACCCACAAAGAAAAAAATACTCACGTATAACTTTCGTTGTAAAATATGAACAAGGAGAATCTTCCTGGAAAAGGCCTCTCATTTTTCTTTCCTTTTTATTTTGTAAAAATGCCATATTGTAGACTCAGAAAAACAGGTCACTAAGTCTTATTACTGGTAAGTTCACACATAGTAATTCTTAGCAATATTGTGAGCATTAACTCATCAAATACTGCAGGTTTTTTTGAACAATGCATACTTATAATATGTTCATAATTCTCAAAAAAATTATAAAAGCACTGTATTTTTATTTCTCCGTAAAATGAAGAGAGAGATGATCTCTTCCCACTTAATTGTTTTTATTGTCTTGCATTTATTCAGCTTTGGACAGTGATCCTCATTTAAGCCAGTTTCCTATAGAGATTTAAACAGACACACACAATAAAGAAAATGTATTTTCCCTCCCTGTGTAGCTTTGTTAGACATATCTATATTTTCCCATCTGGCCAGGGGAGTTTCTGCAATGTTTTTGAAGAAATGTTTGGATAGTCAGTTTAAAATCTGTCCAGACCATGGATAAATTAAAGATTGTACAGATTGAATGAGCTGACTTTTGAGCTTAGGTTCCTGAACCAGTAAGACTACAGCACTAATCAGTAGACTCGTGTACTGTACTTAAACAGAGTTGAACAGCCTTGTTGATTGCATTACATGGTTTATACATAGACACAATAAGGGAGTATAGGAGTGTGCTCAGTGATGAGTTGATACCCTATTTGGGTGGTTTTTGATGGTCAAGTTTATGTACAGACACAAGGGAGTTGAGATGTATGGTAAAAGGCCAAATAAGTCTATGTGAGAGACAAGCACAATGTTTCTGATAAAAATAAAAATTGATATTTTTGTTGATATTTCTCTCTATTATAAAAAAAATCCTGGGAAGGAGACTAGGGAGATGAGACGTGATCTTCTCGGAAGACAATTTGATGTCCCGTGAGAGACACTTTGTCACGCAAAGACAATTTGACGTCCCGCTAGAGACACTTTAACGTCACGCGAGACAAGGCAGTAAGACAACATTTAAAACAAGTTAACAGACATCTAACCAAGCAGTTGTTGGAATGCTTTTGGCAGACAGGCATCATGTGCTCCCATCTCTTAAAACAACGATAAGCGACAAGCAGAACACGCAGCTTGCCAGCAGCAGTAGTAAGCCATTAGATGAACCGACCGCTTCTCCTTTGCGTGCGTTTAGCGACCCCCCTCTTTCACAACATGAGTGGCAGAGATGCAAAGTGGCAAAAGGACAGCTGCTGTATAGGCTTTTAATTGATCGACATGCAGCACAACAAAAAGAACATGCAGCTCGCCAGCTGCAGTAGCAGAAAGACAGCAGATGATCCGACGGCATCTCCTTAGCTTGCATTCAGTCGGCCCCTCCTTCACAACACGAGCAGCATTCTACGTCCTTCAAGAAAGATTTAACCATGCCCGGAGCCGGAAATAAAGGACAAGTATTATTTTTACAGAAGTTTTAAAGTAAAAGTGAAAATAATGCATATGTAACAATTCCCATGAAAATAACAATCTCTTTAAATTGTATATTCGGTAAACCAAACCCGGGGCTGGGCAAGCGAAGCGAGCAGGGGGCAGAGCCCCCTAGTTATATTACAGAATTATGTGTTGGCTTTACCATGTTCCAGAAAGGAGTTCAGAACTGGAGCAGTAATTGTATAGTCAGAGACATATTCAAGTGTGGATTATCATTGAAGAGCACTATGTCATTTATATTTAAGATCAGCTCATAATATACTGTGTTCGCTGGTGACCTTGTTGGCCAAATATTTTCCTGAAAATTTTCCTTGCAGCCAGGTTAGGCAGACATTTTTTTCCAAGCACCCCATGATGCTTCACGAGGACAGCCTGACATCACAGAGCTATAGCAACCATGAACAAAAATTTCATGCCTGCTTACTGTAATGCTGGGCATAAACAGTTGTAGTGTAGTGGGTCTGCGGCTGAACAGCTGGCCCGTTTTTAAATAAATAATTGAATGGCCGGCTTGATCTCCATGGTTTTGTGGGCTCAAGCAGCTGCAGGTGCAGTTTGTCTTAATTGCTTCATCGGCTTTCTGTGGTGCGAGATTGAGGTGCTGTGGAATGAGCCAGTTCCACATATCTGCCTCAGCACACCGCTAATGTGTGTACCAAGTGTAGAACTCTGAGCACAATTATTTATATTTTATTTACTTTTTGCGAGTTTATGGACATTTTTTTTGTTTTGTTCTGTTTGTATCTTTTGTTGTTTGAGGCATGGTGGTACAATGGTTAGCACTGCTGCCTCACAGCTAGAATTACATATTTCACTGCAATAACCAGTTCAGAATAGCTGGCAAGTGTTTCCCTAGCCCCCAGAGAGTCTTAAAATACCATTGTACCATTATAATCCACCCAAAACTAGTTCAGTTCCTCCTTCCTTGTTGACTTAAATATATTTCGCCAAGTTTGGTGAATTTCACAAATATTTCTTTGATTTTGCTGAACTCACAGCGAAGCGAACTCTACAATGTTTATTCATCACTAGTCAAAAGCATCAACAAAATAGTGAATAACAAAATGTGCAATGGTAAGTGGGGCGGCACGGTGGAGCAGTAGTAGCGCTGCTGCCTCGCAGTCAGGAGACCTGGGTTCGCTTCCCGGCTCCTCCCTGCATGGAATTTGTATGTTCTCCCCGTGTCTGTGTGGGTTTCCTCTTGGTGCTCTGGTTTCCTCCCACAGTTCAAAGACATGCAAACTAGGTGCATTGGCGATCCTAAATTGTCCCTAGTGTGTGCTTGGTGTGTGGGTGTGTGTGCCCTGCGGTGGGCTGGCGCCCTGCCCAGGATTTGTTCCTGCCTTGCGCCCTGTGTTGGCTGGGATTGGCCCTCGTGACCCAGTGTTAGGATATATCGGGTTGGATAATGGATAGATAGATGGCAATATTAAGTTATGTTTAGAATTCCCCCTTAATTTATAAAGAAGAGGATCTAGACCAGAACAATAGCTGAAGGGTTAAAATAAAGCGATTTAATCATGGTGAGAATATCTTAAAACTCAAATGAAAATCCACAGTCAAGATGGTAAAGTGGTGGAAATAAATATAGGTGCATGATAGGAATCATGTTCAACCCACTACTAATTGCTGCTTAGCTTCTGCTTGTGCATTTTCTATTTTTTGCTCACATCTGATTCTCCTTTGTCATCTAAACCTCTTTGAAACAGTATTTAACGTTCATCTTAACCTTGGAACATTCTAATATGGCCTGTTCACAAATAAAGTCCAGGTCTGGATAACAAGGTACCCTGACTTGAAGGCAGCTCAGAGGAAACACCATCTCTTCCTTCATAGTTTCTTCTGTTTAGGAAATTAAACAATTTGCCGTGGAGCAGGTGAACTCTTTATGTGATATTATCTAGCAGATTCACACTGAGCTCCAGGATAATATGAATACCTTAAAGGGTGACTTCAAGATGCTACAGAAATACATCAGCTCTGTTAAAGCTGTAACTGATTGCTATACTTTGGAATTGATATATTAATAGGAATGTGGAGTCACTGTCAGCAAAGCTCACCAATATTGAAGATCATCAGCGCTGTAACAAACTTTGACTAGACTGCATAAGGACTGGCAAAGAAGGAAGCAAGGTGCTGGCTTTCCTTCTTCAGCTTTGTCTTAACCATTTTCCCTGCTGTCCTTTCCTTTCAGCCCGCTATATAAAGCTCACATGGGATAGCACATCTCACTCTCCCACTATTGTAATGTGGTTTATCATCAGTTATTTGAGTCAAGGAAATTCCGGGAACTTTTTTTTAAATGGCATAAACTTATTTTTATCATGACATCAGTGCTAAAATGGCCGCTGGTAGACAGACAATTAACATGGCGAAGTAATTAAGAGTCACTATAAAATAGCCTTTCCTACACGTCTCGACCTCTCTCTTGGTGATCAGTATAGAGGCCAAGGCAAACAAAACTTTAGATGATTCTGAATTGATTGGCATTTTTTCTTTGAGACACTACACTTTCTTCAGCCTTGAGTTCTCCATTTGGCCATCAATATGACTGTCCTGAGCTACACATTTAGTGAAGCACCTTTGGCTATGGATCTCCTGATGATGGATGGATGTATTTATGTATGTATGTATTCAAAGAATTTAAGAAGAACGGATTACCCCTTAATATTTTGATGACTTTATTTTAAATTCCTCTAATTACTGTCAACATGTTTAACCTGTAAAGTTAATACTGTCCATTGCCCATTAGTGTTTGTGTATTTAGTTTTTGTTCTGCATAATCATTGATGTGAAGGGCAGGGGCTTTGCATTTCATCTATCTTTTTCTGTTTTCTGAAGTGGGGTGGTAGGATACATTCAAAGAGCTGCTTACGGTTTGGCAATGGGCACCATGTGCATGTCAATTCTGATGGCTTGCATCCTTATGTTATATATATATCTGCTTATAGGCATTTGTACTACATCTTCTCTGAATTGGCCAAGGTAGAAGGAAGAGGCAGTTGATCCCTGCAAAGCTCTTAATTCTTGCTATAGGGTGGCATGAGTATTCTGAGACCCATATATAAATATCATGCATTTCTTAAGGATTGAAGAAAGGTGGTTGTGGTTCATTATTCATAAATATGTCATTGATATGTTGTTTAGCATCATGTTTGCATTGCCCCTAGATGTTGAGCTTTTGGGAGCAGTATGTATGATTTCAAAGTAATGTGAAATACTAATTCACATACAGTGCCCTCCGTAATGTTTGGGATAAAGACACATATTTCTTTGATTTACCCCTCTACTTTACAGTTTAAAATCACAATTCAGACATGATTAAAGTGTATATTGCACATTGATGAATTTTTCTGAGTATTCACAAACACCTGTAACACCAATTGCCCCAAACATTATGATTCCCTGAGACTGGGCGACCATGTATAATAAAAAGTGTTGTAATTTCTACATGATGTGACTGAAATTTATACAAATATCCTTAAATTAATGTCAGCAATTTACACTTTAACCATGTCTGAATTGTTTGATTTGTAATTTTAAACTGTGGAGTAGAGGGGAAAATCAAGGAAAAATATGTCTTTGTCCCTAATGTTATGGATGACAATATATATGTTATGTAAATTGCAAGAGTACAGAAAGTGAGAACAAAGTTGATGTAAAGCTGTGTTTTATGTGGGTAACTTGAGAATTCTATATAAATGAGATTTAACACTAGAATCCCTGAAGTCTACGAAAAAACTTGTAATCCAGGCCCACCTTAAATCCCTTTGCAGCTCTCCATCAGCGTCTTTTGTTTTGTAAATGTGTCAATTAGCACAAGCAGCAGGCAGCCTGCTGCCCCATCCTCCGCCTTGCTGGAGCTCAGCTCGGACAAAAAGTTCTCCCAGCTCAAGCCAAGGCTCCTTATCTGCGTGTGAGGGTTCTGGAGTTGTATAGGGTAAATAATACAGTATATAGTTATTAGGAATACATGCATTTCATGTGTGTTCCGTGACTATGAAGATCTGGGTAAGTGTAGGAAGAAAGGAAATGTGAGACAAGAAATACTGAACACATACTTAAAGCATAAACGTTTTCCATGTTATACTAATAAGGATGTAAAGTGTATAATGTGTGCCTAATGATTTTTGTAATACAGGTAGTCCCCAGGTTACGGACATCCGACCTACGACTTATGAACAGGGCCACAGCTGTGATGCATGCGCCTCAGTAACTGCCGCTCTGTCATCTTCGGCCTGGGGACGTTGCAAGCGGTGGCTGGACGGAGGCTAGAGTTGGGCGATTTTGCTGCTCGCGCAGTGTAGTGTCCCCTGGGCAGCTCCCAGTGGCAAGTGGTGACCCGTGGTCCATAGTCACCGGGGCCACAGCTATCGCTCGTGTGCAGGACGGAGGCTTGATGGGGCAGTTCACTGCCCGCCCACTACGTCGCCGCAGCAGCAGCTACTGCTCCTGACTGGATGCAGGCTGTATGGAACGGAGGGGGAGCATTTCACTGCCTGCCCACCACACACGGCTGCCCTGTTCGTTCTTGGTGGGCAGCTGGTAATGCTGCAAGCGGTGACCCAGTTGTGGCTGAACGGAGGCCATTGAGTGTGGACGGGGTGGCGGGGGTAGAATTGTAGGGTGGCTGCCTGTTGAATGGGGTCGGTGGTAGGCGATTCACTACCCGCCTTTGGCTGCACCCTGTTCGTTCTCGGTGGGCAGACGCTGCAGGCAGCATACTGTAGTGGAGGTGACTGTGTGGTGGACGGGTGGTAAACCGCCTCTTGCTGCCCCCATTCATTCTCAATAGCAAGCCTGCTTGTACTGTTACACACATAGCAGGAAGTTATCTCTTGTCAGTACATCAGACGTGTTGATGACAGGTGCCTTCCTGCTGTGATAGCATGTACAGTGCTGTGCAGAAGAGCTCATCTTAATTTTTTGTCTTCACCCTTCAAGAATGTCTCTGAAACACAAATCTGATGCAAGTGCTGGTGATACAGTAAAGAAGAGAAAAACCATCACCATTGAAAATAAAGTAGAAATAATAAAAAGGTCAGAAAGAGGTGAAACTCCATCATTCATTGGCAGAGCACTTGGTTACAGTTGGTCAACAATAGCATTTATTAAAATAATGTACCTGTTCCGACTTACATACAAATTCAACTTAAGTACAAACTTACAGTCCCTATCTTGTACGTAACCCAGGGACTGCCTTTATATGGGCAATAGTGTGGTCTGATATGGGATAAAAATTAAAATGTTTAAATTATTCATACTTATAATGTACAAAAATATATAGTTGCCATATGTACTCAGAACAAAAGAAGAAGAAAAATAAGTTGCAAATTACATATGACTTTATTAAAAAAAGAGGAAAATATTTTTTGTATCTATACTTAATTTGCGGTTTTTGCTATGATGTTTAGAAAAACTAAACATCATGTTTTGTCGAAGAATGGACATAACAGAATTCCTGATACAACATGCTTAAGAGGGGAACACCAACAAATAACAAAAGATCAATGAAAAAAATCTCAGATTACTTTTGTCATATAATCCTAATGTCAGGTATTCATTCCTCTGCTCTTAATATCCTAAGCTCATATGCTGTGTATTTAAAGTATGCTTAAATAAACTGTTAACAGAAAATCCTGTTGTGCACATCAGTCAAGCACTCTCCAATGAACCATGGCATCAGAGGCAGATTCCTTCCCACTTCGCTAAGAGGAAATCATCACAGCCCTCTGAGAAGAAGTGGTTCTTAATGTACCAGTAAACCCCTGATTCTCTAAAGAATTGCAAATCCAAGAATGGCAATTACTTTCTGTTCCCTCCAATCTTTGTAGGGATGAAAAATCATGGAGGGTAGGAGCGTCCTGGGAAAGTTTTCATTTAATAAAATAAATATATTTGTAGTAAAGCTGTTTCTTTTTGGAGCCGTGACTCCTTTGGTTCTGGTGTTTCAGAAGTGCATTGTAGGCGCCTTTGTTCATTGTTTTTATCCATGCAGTCTTGTTTTTGTTTTTCTATGGGTGTGTTGTTAGCTAGAAGTCGTTTGCTGTTAGGAATCATAATTGAACTTACTTTTAACACTCAATTACCTTAATTTGATTCAAATAAGCCACACTGACAGCTGCCACACTGAGTGCTGACACAGTGGATTAGAGCACACTGACTGGTGGCACTGTGTAGTGGAGTAGCTGCTGGTACTGTGGAGTGCAGAACACTGACCGCAGGCACTGTGGAGTAGCTGACTGCTGGCACTGTAAGTAGTCACCACTACCTCAAATTTAAATACATAGACATATATAGATAGATGGCGCATTCACTGTGTTTCCCAGTAAACACGATACGTCAGCGCGTCAGCCTTATTGCGAGTGGCAAAAGTGCCATTTAAACTAATACAGATAGACGTGGAAACTGGGTTTTCTGATGAAAAAACAATGTTTAAAACAGTATCGTTTACATACAACAGATTTTGGCGAATCGTTTAAATGCAATTATTTATATCCATGTATACAGTAATAATGGCAATTATTAAATAATAATAATTATAATTATTATTATTATTAATCATTCCTCCCATATAAGTAATATTTCGGGGACTGCCTTCTTCTGTCTTCGAAACATTTCCAGACTTTGTCCTGTTCTTACGCAACACAGTACTGAAGTATTGTTTAATGCCCGAGTCACCTCACGTATAGATTACTGTAATGCTATTCTATCTGGCATCGCACAAAAACTTATCCATTACTTACAACTTCTTCAAAATTCTGCTACCAGGATAATATCCTGTTGTAAATCCACTGAACATATTGCACCTATTCTATCTCAACTTCACTGACTCCCTGTTAACTACAGAATACAATACCGTCTTTTTCCGAAAATAAGACACTGTCTTACTTTCTTTTTTGGTCCAAAATACGCACTAGGGCTTATTTTCGGGGGAGGACAAAAATAAAAGTATATTTATATATTTTTATTTAATATTTATTTATTTTACACAGAATACAGAAATTAAAATTTATTCAATTACAGTCATGTCATCTTCTTCTGGAACATCGTCATAAATCAAGATTTACACCCCTGGAGTCTTCCACAATTCCCTTTTTTGTACTCGACGGAATAGCTCTTTCGTTTTGTACTCATTTTAACTGCGGTTAAAAATTATTCACTTTATAAAAAATAAAATTACGTATGAGGAAATAATCAGACTTACAAGACTGAAATGAACAAACATTGTATCTGCACTGTCGCTCAATGTAGACTGCTGCCTTAACGAACAATTATTTATAGTGTGCGCCAACGACGCGTTCCGTCGCATTCCGCATATGCATGCCCCCCTCCACCCCCTCCCCACCTCATTCGACCATACTCTGCGATACGCGCGACGCAGTACAACACAGCAGAGCAGAGCGGACACAATATTTATGTATTCATGCTGCCTTATGTTGTATTTTTAAGATAAATTCCAAGAATTAATTTGAAACGAACTGTAGAGGTAAACAATGAATTTCTCGGAATATTTTATTTCAAACATTTCTCTGAAATACGAGTATTAGGGAAGCTAAACATACTTAATAAATCAACAGCATTTTTTAACGAATTCTTTTTTTCACATTATTTTAACTAGGGCTTATTTTCGGGGGAGGGCTTATATTACAAAAAGTTCCGAAAATCTCGATAGGGCTTATTTTCGGGGGATGTCTTATTTTCGGAAAAAGACGGTACTAAATACCGCTCTTAACATTTAAAGCTCTCCACAACCTCACTGATCTCCTCCAGACTTACACTCCTCTCGCTCACTCAGATCCTGTAATTTGAGAGTATTCAGTCTGGCAATATGGTGCAGCCTTAGTTTGTGGAAGAGAGACACAACTAAAGCCATGAGCATAAAATGATGGTTGTCAATTTCAAGCTGTGTTTCCTCAATGTGCTCCTTGAGAAAAAACATCATCAAGTTTGAGAAATGTTAACAGCTAACAACAATCTACATAGTGACTAAATACGTTTAGCCAAAACGTTGTGTGGAGGCTCACTTGAGCACATAAATGCATAGCTTTGCTAGCTTAGCCTGGCTTAGCTGAAGTAAAGATTATAAAACGGGATTTTCTAACAGCCAAACATAACCAAAACAATTGTTCAGCCTTACATATGAAATGTAATCCCCCGGGATCTGGTTTGGAGCGTACAGCGGTTTGTACAATCCCAAGCAGCACATTATTCATTACTTCACACCACAGCAGTGCCACTCACAATATGGCGGCGACGTTGACGTACGATTCTGCTAGTCATGAGGCGTCTAGTTATTCTATGTCTATGTTTAAATATGTCACCATGGCAACTTGTTGGCGTGCACTCTTTACCTCAAGTTTAGTTTACAGGTTGTGTTGTGTTGTTTGGGCGCCACTTACTGACTTTGGGAAGCCGCTGGGTTTGACTCTTGGGCGATGTGCGAGTGCGCGTGCGCTTTTGGCACGGGTTGCATCTGGCATCCGTGCATATATACAACCTTCGTAAACATTACTAAATGAAGGTTTTATATGCGGTGGTGTCCGCGTTCGGGCGGTGGTTGTATTGTGACCTGAAGTTTAGTTTACAGGTTGTGTTGAGTTATTTGGGCGCTACCTACTGAGTCTGGGAATCCACTGGTTTTGACTCTGGGGCGCTGAGTCGCAGTGCGCGTGCGCTTCGGTGCGTCCGGCGTCCGTGCGTATATACAACCTTCGTTTAGTAATATAGATAACTGCAACTGTGTTGGCTTCTCTCTCTTGTACAATGGTGTTTTCTTTATTTCTCTTTTTTGTAATGTGGGTGTATGTGTTCTCCTGTGTATTACCTGGTAACTTTGTGCGTATCAAAGGTTGAGAACCTCTGTTTTAGAACTGTGCAAATTTTTTGAAACCATTTCATGCTGTAAAGTTAAGTGTATGAAATCTTCTGTGCTACCTTCTGTGCTACCGTTTGCTACTTCTGCTAAGTCAGCCATTTTTTCCAACTCTCATTTCTATCACATACTCTTTTACTGATCTGCAAATTGATAAATATGTTAAGTTTTATAAGTGAAATTTTTGATTCTTGTTTTAATTGGGCACCTTGTGTAAGTAAAGACCATTCATAGATATTACCTTGTCTTTTCAATTCCTTTTAGTCATTGTTAGAATTAGTGGCCTTCTTCTGTTTAATTTTATGTGTTCAGTGATTTGTCTCCTTCTTCCCACTGGTCAGAGTTTTGCTGTTTGTTTTTCAGACTGGTCTGGAATTACGGGAGACCAAGGTTGAAACTGTTTCCAAATCAGTAATATCTGAGATGCAGGTGTTCACTTCCAAATCTGGAACTATATTACTGGGCTTATGTACTGTGTCTAGTATATCCAAACTCGGCGCAAGGCCAAATATAGCATAAAGTAATCAAGTCTGGTATAAAGCTGGAGTTTGGTACCCCACCCAAATGCTTTATGCATTCCATTTGGTTTTATTTAAGATCTATTTTAGATAATGTTTGAAAGTATGTATGTGACTTTAAAATACTAATGCTTTTTAAAATGTAATTAAAATTGTTTTTCTTGACAGTTTATTATTTTCTGAATATCATATTAGAGTTGAGTTGCACTGATGCATGATTATAATGTGGTGGGGATTAAACATTCCCAGTGTTTTTTTAATTTGCTGTTTTTTTTTAAAGTAGGCTTTTGTTTTATGTTTAGGTTCAGATGGCAACGTGTCAACTTACTTTGAGCCTTCTTCACAACCCCTTATTACCTCTGCTTCTCCACCATTAATTGTCTTACCTGACTGCAAAGACTCTCCCCCGCTTTTGGATGACAACATGCACCACTCGGTTTTGCATATAACTGAAGATCTAGGTACATTTCTTCTACAAATTTGTGAAACCATGCTTTAGAGTATGTGCTGAACAATTCCTATTTTTAAAGTATTTATTTTCCTTGTAAAATATTTTCAAAAATATAAAACCAGCTTGTTTTCAATTGATGATCATAGATGAAACCACAGCTATTGCAGTTTATATGATATTTTACAAAAAGCCTCTTGTATTTCCGAAGTAAGAGCCCCAACACTATCCTAAAGGTTGTAATGTGAAAAGATTAACTTTTAAGTTACTAAATTTTATATTTGAAATTATCAGAAAAATGCTTTTGCCTGTCACCATGAAGTGTTACTTTTTTTCGCATCAAAATATTTTTGATGATCAAATTGCTTTTAGTACAGTTTATTTGCTTTTTGTCCAGGTTGTTATCCTAATATAAAAACACAGTTAATTAAAAAACATTTTTGTAAACTTAAATAAAATAATTAACAAAAATGAGTTAAAAAATGAAAATTATACAAAATTACTAAAACTGATGAAAAATCTAATTGAAATAAAATAATTACAAGAATAGAAGATGGTCTTTGTTTTATACCACAACCTGAGAAATACAAGATTCATACTGGGGATCAAATATTAAAGGATGGGCACTCTTACAGCAGTGACACAACAGTGACCTTATATTCCACGAGAGAATGTTATAATTAGCCATTATTTCATAGAAAAGAGAAAGCTATAAGAAAGAATAAAAATTTATTATGCAAAATTGTAATAATGCAAAAATTCAGAGCATAAGAAATATAACAAAATGGATCACAAACTATCTCTGAATACCCACCTCCCATAACCCGATATAACCCTAATAAACTATTGAAAAACAAATCACCGGGCTCGAGGTGGACCCAGAGAAATGAGAGGACAAAACATCACTGTCTCAGCTCTCATCTCACCACACTACACAAGAGCACTCCGTACCAAGTTGTTTAAATACACTGTTAACAGACTAGATTAGATAAACTTTATTACCCCATGGGATAACTATTGAGAGAACATGCAACAGTCAAATGTACTGTACATTTATATTTATTCACTTTATTTTATTCAAAGTGACTTACAAAAAAGTCAACATAATCAAGTAAGCATCAATTTGGGGGTTTGAAAAAAGTAGGATACAAAATTGATCATCACGAGTGAAGAGCTTTAAACTAAACAGAAGGATTTTGAACTAAATGGGTGCTGCCACATGGATCATACAGACTGGAAATCAGTCGAGAGGAAGATATTGATCGCCTCCAAAGCAGATTGAGGACTGAGGAGAGGTGCTTTGAGCCTGCATGTTTTAGGCAGACAATGGCAGGATGCAAAAGAAAAGCTTGAATGCCAGCATTCTACTCTTTTTTTTTTTTTTTTTTGTTCTCCTGGGCACTGTGCAAGCAGCAGCCTTTAAGATATATGTATTTTTTACTCTTTACTATTTTACTTTTTGTTTCTGAACTTGTTTTACTATATACTAGTCTTGATTAAAATTAGATTTGGTCTGGATTCTGGTTTGTCACTAATAGTAATAGCCATTAGAAATAAGGTAAACGGGTTTTTAATTTACAGACGATCTCTGATGCATGCAAACCCAGGTTCTGGCTGGTCTTGACTGCACTTTAAATGGATTGGGAACTTGGATGGAGTCACAAAGAGAACCTAAAGGCTGCCTTATGCTTGCAACATGTGGAAGTGTAATAGACACTGAGAAAATACAAGAAGAGTTTATTAATACTCACCTTAATAATCTTACTTAATAATGAGCTACTTGAGTGGCAATTGCGAGTGCCTAAGCAACTCAGTTTCACTGTACCATAAGAGATGAAAATGGTGATATGCTAACACGAGAGTAAAAGAAACAGAAAAGGGTTTTAGAACTGGTTTGTTATCCATTGTAAAGGGCAATATTCAAGCATTGTCAAATAAGATGGATAAACTGTATGCTCTTATAGTCAATCATGGGGCATACAAGTACAGTGGCATTTCATGTTTTACGAAGAGCTGGATTAAACCTAATAAACCTGATACCATTTTAATGCTGGACAGATTTAATGTTATTCGAGCTGATAAAGTCCCAGTACAATGTAGTAAAAAGACAGGAGGGGGACTGGTCATCTGTGTGAATGAGAATTGATCATAAAAGGCAGATTATTACAATTAAAACTACAGTTTGTAATTCAGACATTGATTTTCTGGCTGTTGGAATTCGTCAGCGTTATTTGCCAAGGGAGATGAGTTATATCTTCCTTATTAATGTATATGGCCCTCCCTCTACAAATGGTGATTCAGCAGTGGAAATGAGTCACTCTGTCATCAACACTTTAATGATGACTCATTCTGATTCTGCAGTTATGATATTTGGTGACTTTAGCCATGTGACTTTGGAAGATACTATGACGAATTTCCATTAGTTTGTATCATGGTCCACGCAAGGAAATAACAAACTGGACCTACTCTATTCAAATGTTAAAAATGTCTTTAACTGAAAACTACTGGGACCTTTGCACAGATCGAACCACACAACCTGATTCATCTTCTTCCCAGCTGCAAGTCTGTTAGATGTCAGCCTGTTACTATAAGAATAGAGAGGAAGTGGAATCTAAATGCTGAAATGTCTCTGAATAACTGCTTCCAAATGACATACTGGGAAATGATGTGCGAGTCGCATGGGGATTATATTGAAGAACTTGGTCACTGCATTGCACCAACATTTATATAGCACATTTTCATACAACCGTGTACTTGTGCTTTACAAGATGACAAAGAGAAAGTTACAAGAAAAGAAAAGAAAAAATTAGCGTAAGGCAATAATATTAAAGAATAAATAACAACAAAACAAGGTAAGGTTAGATGGCTGGGTGGACAAAAAAAAAACTTAATTTAGGCTGGAGAAAATAAAATCTGCAGGTGTTCCAGGGCCAAAAGACCTCCCAGCCCCACCAGGCATTCTACTTAACATAAATGTTCCTGAATTAAAACCTCTTAGTTTTAATGCTTCACATGAAAGGATTTGATAAAGTTGGTCTTGTGGACAGCTGAGTGTGGTATAGCGGGTCCACAGCTCCCATCAAAGGCCAGTTGTAAAATAATCAACGCGCTTGCGGCTTGGTGAGGGGGTGTGGTGGTTGTGTGGCTGAAGCGGTTCTCAGGGCAATTTGCGATGGGGGCGTTTCTCACCTAAGTGCACAGGTGAGAAACCATCCGCATCCGTGATTGTTCCTGGGGCTGCTGATTTGCCACAGCTGCCATGCCCTCTTGATATATAGAAGCGCGATTTGGCTAAGGGGGGGAAAAAAAGAAAAAGAAACGGAGGTTGCAGAATGAAAGCAGGAAGCAGTGGGGAGAGAGAGAGAGCGAGAAAGCCGTTGCGGGAGAAAGAGTGAGCGATTGCAGGCTCACATGCAGCTGAACGGGAGCCTGGGTGTTGGGCCAACACCCGGGGAATAGTAGTAGTGGTCACTCCTGCTGAGTGATCATGGAGCGGGAATGACCGGAAGGCAGATGACTCTCCACGTGAGGCCGCAGAAGGCAGCGGGAGTCGGGACTTGGGGAGTGTATTCCACAGCGTGGGCGCCCTGGTCGTTGAGGAACCCAAGTTGCTGTCGGGAGAAGCCTACCGGAGCCAGGGATTGGAGAGGCGAACTGAACAGCTGAAGTAGGCAGAGTGAAGGTCAGCTGCAAGTAGGGCAACTCCCCTGTTGAGAAGCCCAGATGGGGGAAGCAGGGGAGCCGCCAGGTAAAAAAGTCACCAGGCTTGTTGTGGTTTTTAAAAGACTGCTTCCTACAGTATTTTAACCTCGTTGTTTTAAAGATTTTTTTGTATTGTTTTAACCTACACTTTTCTCATCTGTTTTTATGGATTTATTTATTTAATGACTCTTTTTGAAGCACTGCACTTATTTATTTGGACATTGTTCTGTTGTTTTAATAAAAGCACTTGGCACTTTTATACACCATTGCCTTGCACTATGGTTGTGCCAAACTGCAAACTCATCGGTGACATCACCGACAGTGTTGGGTTCAAGGGCTCCCAGATAGAAGATGGGAGCATGGAGTCGAACCCGCATCATCGCACTGAACCACCCAGTCATTCCATCATCTCAGGGGGCTGCATGGTGCAGTGCCTACATCAGGTGGTGTTGGTGCAGATCACCACCACAGAAGAACTGGAAAAGGCAGCAGAGAATAGTGGGGATTAGTACAGATTGCAGATCCCTGAAGAATATAATTTTATACCCATATAGTCTATTAGGAATACAACTGAAATGTCTTTAAGAAAAAGCTATATTAAAGTAATGGGTTTTAGCAGTTTTTTTTAAAAAACAGACTATGTAAACTTTTGTGTCAACACTGTGACACCCTCAAAGGCCTTGTGTTGCTTTAAAAAAAAAAACCTTGGATTACTAAAGAGCTAAAAAGGTTTAAAACATTTGGCATGCAGTATTTTTTGTTTGATACTGGATTTTAAAAGTTTATGTTTGTCCTAAACCCTTGTATGGCTGAAAAAACTATATTTTTGTATGCATACTGCATACATCCATCTTCTTAACATGCATACCCAGTGCAGAGTCGCTAGGCATCTGGAGCCTATACAAGCATACATCGGGCGCAAGGATCAGTCTCTGGACAGGGCGTAGTTCCAGCACAAGTACAAAGTGCTATTGCTATTCATGGTTCTTTTACAAGAAAAAAAGATTAAAAAGTGAAAATAAGATTAAAAAAACTATTTCCAGCATTGCTGGATTTACGTTTGAAAGTCCGGTTTATGTGCTAGGGTGAGCGAGGTCTTTTCTTATTAAACAACGCAGTGAGCTCTTCCCCCCAAACCCCAGATAATCCTTAAGCAAGCTGGGCGCACAAGGCACTATACGAAGGTGTGGTAAAGCCCTTTGCTTCTGCAGGTCTCAATGTAGTTTCGGGCATGGTGCAGTAGTAAACTGGACACCTCATGCACAGGTTTGGACACAGCAGCCTTGCTGAGAAACTTAGAAATGGTGAGCTATTAAAAGCCACACAGTAGGACTGAGGGCAAAATTCAGGTGTGTTCCTCTTTCAGTTTTGTGCTACGCCAGACCAAGGAGGTTCATTATTTCACCCCTGGGTACTGTACATTTCTTTATTAAATGTTGATTACTAAGAGGGTCTAAGTAATTTCCACCTGCAAATCAGCATTTAGACCAGTGGTTTGGCTTCTTGAATGGTGCTGTCACAAACAGTGGGGATTTGAAGAGTGTCTCTGAATTGTGTACTACAGCATTTTCAGATCGTTTTGTAAAAGATTTTCATTCACAGTGAAATGACAAAAAAGGGCAAATCATTGTTGTTGGACTTGCACAGTTTTTCAGCAAAGAGCTCTGTTTGTTTACAGAACTACCCAAAATGAAATCAAAATGGTGAATAATGCTTCCCCATCCCCAAGAGAGAACTAGGTTTTAAAAGGATTTTTTTATAAACAGAAAGAGATCATGGACTGGGATCATGCTCAGCACACAAACACACTGCATTTTATTTTTTATTGTTTGATACTAGGTTTTTAAAGCTCTTGTCTGTCCTAAACCCTCGTATGGTTGAAGAGACTATAAATAATATTTTTGTATGTATTCCTTCGTTTGTCATTCCATCTTTCTAACATGCTTATCCAGGGCAGGGTTGTGGGGTAGCTGGTGCCTATCCCAGCAAGAATTGAGTGCAGGGCAGGAAAAATACCTAGACAGGACTCCAGCCTATAGCATTTGTTTGTATATATTGAATGGCATTTTGTTACTAAATGAGTCTGTCCTGTTAGCAGAAACATAAGTAAAAAACAAAAAGTTTTACATTTCAAAATACAGTAAGCACTATACCAATAATATATTTGTTGTAATGTTCACAAAGGTTTTCAGTGACACTAGAATAAAAATATTTTTTTTGCTTGTGCAACCAGTTCAATTCAGTTCAGTTTATTTCTGTATGCTTAGTGCAGACTCGGGGCGTTGTACAATGTTCACAGGTAAAATACAATTGAAGAGCTCAGTTCCAAAATCAACTAAGTACAAAAGATAAATTTTGGAGATAAATAGGAAAATCTGGGTCTGTGAGCAGATTTTGAAACTAAATCCCTAAAACTATAGTGCTACACTGTTGCAATTAGCAGGTTTTGAAGCTCAAACATATTTTTGGTGCATGACCAACTGCATGAAAAGTCACAATCACGTTTTCACAAAATTTTACCAAAAGGTGTAATTAGCAGATTTTGGAACTCACATCTTCAATTACAGACTCACAAATGACTATTCCATGAGTACATATAAAAGTACAGATTTGTGTATAGTACATGTCTGTATCTAACTTGACATGTTTATTTTTAACACAGCCAGGCATAAGACAGCAGTTCATTTTTGGGAACAAATGGTAGACACGCTGGGCCAAATCTGAAGTTTAGCAGGTGTTTGGCAGAGCAGATCGCTTAATGGATAATGATGACGATGATGATAATGATAATAATAATAATAATAATAAAGTACAAATGGCTATCCAGATGTTGCTGTTTCTAATCTGTTGTATAATGTTACTGGTCAACGTTATGACAGATTTTATTTGAGTGTTTGTGCCTGTGATGGAGTGGCGAAATGCTCAGGATTGGTTTGAGTCTTAATTTATGCTAGCTTGTCTTGGGAAGGTAGCGGGGAGAAGTTAGGGGAGGGCTGTACAAACAAGACAATTCTTGGTATTGTCTCAAAAAGGGCTAGTAGTAAGTTCACTTTTGTCAAAGCAGGCTGTGATATGGAATCAGCACACAGTCCTTAGTACTGTGGACTCAATTTTACTTTTTCACAGTACTGCCAAAACTCACACATCTGCCCCATCAATGTTAAAATGAATGTGAAAGCAAACTTTAATTTATTCCATCACAACATTTGATTTGTTTTTAAGTCAAAACACTCACATGTAAAGTAGCACCAAAAAATTGCATTCTTTTTCATTAACTACTTGGTAAAAACAGACCTATCATGGCAGGCATACATTTTAGGCTAAATCAGTCTTATTTAAAGTGTTCATAATCTTATTTCTGAGACAAAAAAAAATCTTAAAGGAAAACATACAGTGCATCTGGAAAGTATTCACAGCGCATCACTTTTTCCACATTTTGTTATGTTACAGCCTTACTCCAAAATGGATTAAATTCATTTTTTCCTCAGAATTCTACACACAACACTCCATAATGACAACGTGAAAAAAGTTTACTTGAGATTTTTGTAAATTTATTAAAAATAAAAAAATTGAGAAAGCACATGTATAAGCACAATAAGTATTCACAGCCTTTGCCATGAAGCTCAAAATTGAGCTCAGGTGCATCCTGTTTCCCCTGATCATCCTTGATATGTTTCTGGAGCTTAATTGGAGTCCACCTGTGGTAAATTCAGTTGATTGGACATGATTTGGAAAGGCACGCACCTGTCTGTATAAGGTCCCACAGTTGACAGTTCATGTCAGAGCACAAACCAAGCATGAAGTCAAAGGAATTGTCTGTAGACCTCCAAGACAGGATTGTCTCGAGGTGCAAATCAAATTTACAGAACACTTTCTGCTACTTTTAAGGTCCCAATGAGCACAGTGGCCTCCATCATCCGTAAGTGGAAGAAGTTCGAAACCACCAGGACTCTTCCTAGTGCTGGCCGGCCATCTAAACTGAGCGATCGGGGGAGAAGGGCCTTAGTCAGGGAGGTGACCAAGAACCTGATGGTCACTCTGTCAGAGCTCCAGAGGTCCTCTGTGGAGCGAGGAGAACCTTCCAGAAGGACAACCATCTCTGCAGCAATCCACCAATCAAGCCTGTATGGTAGACTGGCCAGACGGAAGCCACTCCTTAGTAAAAGGCACATGGCAGCCCACCTGGAGTTTGCCAAAAGGCACCTGAAGGACTCTCAGACCATGAGAAAGAAAATTCTCTGGTCTGATGAGACAAAGATTGAAGTCTTTGGTGTGAATGCCAGGCGTCACGTTCGGAGGAAACCAGGCACCACTCATCACCAGGCCAATACCATCCCTACAGTGAAGCATAGTGGTGGCAGCATCATGCTGTGGGGATGTTTTTCAGCGGCAGGGACTGGGAGACTAGTCAGGATAAAGGGAAAGATGACTGCAGCAATGTACAGGGATATCCTGGATGAAAACCTGCTCCAGAGCGCTCTTGACCTCAGACTGGGGCAACGGTTCATCTTTCAGCAGGACAACGACCCTAAACACACAGCCAAGATATCAAAGGAGTGGCTTCAGGACAACTCTGTGAATGTCCTTGAGTGGCCCAGCCAGAGCCCAGACTTGAATCCGATTGAACATCTCTGGAGAGATCTTAAAATGGCTGTGCACTGACGCTTCTCATTCAACCTGATGGAGCTTGAGAGGTGCTGCAAAGAGGAATGGGCGAAACTGGCCAAGGATAGGTGTGCCAAGCTTGTGGCATCATATTCAAAAAGACTTGAGGCTGTAATTGCTGCCAAAAGTGCATCGAACAAGTATTGAGCAAAGGCTGTGAATACTTATGTACATATGATTTCTCAGGTTTTTTTATTTTTAATACATTTGCAAAAACCTCAAGTAAACTTTTTTCACGTTGTCATTATGGGGTGTTGTGTGTAGAATTCTGAGGACAAAAATGAATTTAATCCATTTTGGAATAAGGCTGTAACCTAACAAAATGTGGAAAAAGTGATGCTCTGTGAATACTTTCTGGATGCACTGTATACTGTTGATAAGTAAAAGTAGATTTACTCATTTACTGTATCCGGTAAAACGGACCTGGACATGTTCTATCCTTTAATTCTCCAGCAAATATTTGTCTAGAAAAAGTTGTTGTCCAATAGAAGGTTTACCTCCGTTGTCACTGCCAGTTAACTGTACGTTCTTACCCATCAGTGTGCTGTTATTAAAGTTGTAATTGCCTTCCTGGGGGTCAGTTTTGCACTCTCAAACAGAAGAGTGTTAAAAAAAAAAATCAATCATCGATAAGCATGGTAGAACATATAGAGCACGTAAAAAAAGTATGAGAATTTTTTATTGCATTGACACATACACTTCATTCAATTTTACAGTCAAATATGAACATTGTGTTTTCATAGTTAATTGTTTATCAAAGGGTAAAGTGGTAACAATCCAATGTTCTGTTATATATATCCCAGTCAAGTTAGTGGCATATTGTGGCCACATGATGTTACCATAGCAGAAGAAAATCCTCAATGTTAGCAAGAAACAATCTGTCCAACCCAGAGTTTCAAATAATTAAACAAACGCATGTGCACTTTTGGGATAGCTGTTGTTTGTTGAATTGGGTTTAACTCAAAGAATGTTTGAAATTAAACAAGTTAAAATGACATTCTCAGAGAAAATGAAAACCTGTTTGTAAGATTAGGATGTGTGCCCGAGGAGCAACTTATACAAATAGTTGCAAACATTTCTCCAGTAGTCTATCCTCCATCAATGTCCCAATAGAATTAAAAGCAAGTCTAGAGAGATTATGGGGATTTATGAATGTGATTGGTGATATTCCAGTGGGGGTGAAGAAACAGAGTCGTTGCAGTTTCAGTGCATTGTTGAGCAGGCCCAGAAGAATAAACCTAAACAAATGCAATTTTTAACTGACAGAAATCAGCCATTTTGGACATGTGTTAAATAAGGAAGGTATAAGTTTTAATAAAGCCATCGCAATTCAAGAAATCTCAGAACCAGAAGACACAGCATCCTTACAAAGATCCATGGAAATAGTACAGTATTCTACCAAGTTTATACCAAGACTGTCAGAAATTATGTACCACTTGGAAAACTGATGGAAGCAGAAATATAGTTGTATTAGGAGGTTAAATGTAAAGTTTTGAGAAGCTTGGAAGAGTTGGATCACAAGCCACTAGATATAATACTTAAGATGTCACTTCAAAAGCACCTGCTAGAATACAGGGTGCTGCTGATACTGCAGAAGTACAGCTTTCAAGTCAAGTAGAAATAAGTCATGGTGATTCACATCACTGTTGCCCTGAGCAAATCAAGTAAATACTGAAGATGAGATCAATGCAAAATGTATTTTTCATCAGTTAACCATTTCTGAGGAAAAGTTTTAAAATAGCTGCTTGCAAAGAAGAGGAACTGAAATTGGTCATTGAAGCAGCATATAGAGGATTGCCTGATTAACGAAGTTAACACAATGCAACAATACTGGACCTTCAGAGAAGATTTAACATTTAAAGGAGTATTCCTTTCAAAGGCTTGAAATTAGTCATTTCAGAAGAAATGAGGAGTAAAGAAATCTATGAAACAAGGGAGTTGCAAAATGTTAGAAATGAGACATTTTATTCTGGCCAGATCTAAACACTAGCATGGAGAGTCGTTCGCGTACTGAAGAGTCCATAGCTGGAGGTGAAAGCTGCCGTCACACTTTTCCAGTCACTGTACTTTGTTTATAAAAGTCAGATTGAATGTTAATTACCTTGATTTATTTACTTATCTTCCTACAGCGTAAAGTCGCAAGTAAACTGCAGAGCTTCCTGTGTTTAATCAACACGGGCACGCTGACACAGTACATGTGTACTGAAGTGACTTTAGCTGCAGGTGGAAGCTCCTGACGCACCCTACACAACTGTGTTTGATCTTATTCGGGAAAAGATCCCAGTCGCCCCATGGGAGAAAGGCTTTCCGAGACTCTTCAGTACGTGAGCAACTCTCTACGCAAGTGTTTACATGTGGACAGTGTATGTGCCCAAAAAGAAGTCTAACTGCATTCTCATACCATTGCTCGCGTACAAAAGTGTCAGCAGGCATTTTTCCAGGCATTACACGTATAATTTGTGACCATGCCCTTGTCGATCAAACAGGGAATGCTCTGCAGTCTACTTGTGACTTTACGCTTTGGGAAGATAAGTAAATAAACCAAGATAAGTAACATTCGATCTGGCTTTTATATAAGTAACATATAAATGCTTCTTATGTAAAGACCATCACAAACAGGATTTTGTAGGTTATGTTGGCAAGCTCTGTAAGCTGTGCTGTTTCTTTGAAGGACAGGTGATTGGCAGGATGACGCCGGACCTCGTCCTGTATCCAAATGGTGTCATCTTTCGCCTTTACGCCTTGTAAAACGGTACTGCCTGGACACAGACAGGCAGACACGTTGCAGTCCATCACCACACGTTTATTTACACTATTATTATAATACAAGTCTCTATGTGCACCACACCAACAAACCCCCACCGTCTCTCAAAGTCCCGGCTCCTTCACTAGCCGTCTCTCTTCTCCTCACAAACACTCAGGGCCTCTCCTTGCCGCCTCCTCTGACCTCGTCCACCTCCTCACCCGACTCTAGCCTTGATTGTCGGGAGGCGGACCCTTTTATAGGCAGCTGATTGAGGGCCGCACCCGGCCACCTGCCACAGCCTAGTGCAGCGGCGTTGTTCTTATGTGTGAGTGGATGTTTCTTGCAGAGAGGGCTTCTGTTCTCTTTCTCCGATCTGAGTTTACCTCTGTTATAGCTCGTCTTTATTTGAAAACAGCAGTGTCAGATCAGGGTGAGTGTGAACGTGACTGAGAGCATAAAACTGAATTAAAAAAACGCTAACCATACATTTACAGTGGGGGTTACAGACTCGAATCAGATGTATGTTTTTATTGTATAATAGTAACAATAAGAACAGCTCACTACTCAAAACGTTTATTTTGGGACACGTTAAGACTCGAACCCAGGACCTTCTGAAAAGGAGTCAGCAGCTGTAACCGCTGTACTACCCAAGCAATCGGGATAACAAGCAACACTAACCTGATTTCTTTTTCTTTGGTTATTGTCTTGGATGCGGGGATGGGGGAGTGCATTTGTTCTGTTATACTTGTATCTTTTGTGAAAGTGCTTATTTGATATTTGGACTTCAATCTTCACACATTAAACACTTCATGTCTACATTTTGTCGTTAGTAATAAAACATGGAAAAAGTTTGTCTTTTAGGTATGTGTTCAACATGTCCTGTCATCCTACACTTACATAGATCTTTGTAGACACGGAACCCACGTGAAATGCATGTGTTCCGAATAACGATATACTTTTTTAGCCTAGGTACCTGACTCCCTGATGAACAAGGCTTCAGTTGGGAGAGGTTTTTGCAGTTTCTCCGGTGGTGGCGTGGGGGGGGGTTGGGGGGGTGTTTCTCTGTGGGGGGGCTGGAGGGAGGAGGTGGGGAATGGTATAGCAGGCTTCTTGCTGCTTGGGATTATCGACACATCTACATAAGACAAAAGACGCTGAATGGAGACGTGCGAGTGGATTTAGGGGGGGCCGAATTTACGAGTTTTCTCGTAAGCTTTGGTAATTCTAGTGTTAAACAATAAACCTAGAGAGTCAATGATGGCCAGTCCTTGAAAGGAGCTTGGACAAGGTAGGAGTAGATCTATTTGATTGTAATTATGCAGAATAGCTACTTGTCTTGAACATTCACAAAAAAAAAAGTGTGTGATTACTTCTTTTAAATCAGTCTTTGCAAGACATGGGTTGCCAGGTATAGTATTCTTAGGCAAGAGAAGACAGCTAGTGAGTGAAGAGATTTTACAGTAAGCTGGGACTTTAGACACATACTGTCAAGCCCTGAGTATCTGCAGTCTAATGATCAAGTTTGATGGCTCTGTCCAAACCATAATGAACTTGCTGAGAAAATACAAGAGAGCAGTGGCAACCCTTATGTAGCATTTCTGAAAAATGGAACACATCACTGAAGAAAACTGGTCTGTCACCAGCACAACTACTCATGGCTGAAAAGTTGTTGACAAAACTTCCAATGTCTATTAACCGTTGACACCAAAAATTGTATACATAGTATGTAAGAAACCAACTTGTAAGCTGACAGAGAATATGAAAACTCAGTTTCAATCATTTAATCACCTATGAGAAAGAGAAAGAGGTTATGACAATGCAACAGATATCAACCTTGCACAATCTGTGTAAACATGGTCAATAATATCTTGTATAGTGCAGACAACAAAAGTGAGCAAATCTACACAAAAACAGAAAAAAAGAAGGCATCTGTTAAAAACAAAATAAAATATAATTTCCAGAAAAATAGTTACACTTTCAGAGATTCAACTGCTGTACAAGCACATGAAAAGAAAGAGCATGAATAGAGTATGTTGCAGTATCATCAAAACTAAAATTTTCAACTGCAACTGTTAGCAATCAAGAACTTTTCAAAATGTCAAAATTTGGAAGAGCTGTATCCACTTAGATATCAAAATGAATTCTGATGAATAATATAGCTTATTAGATAAAATTTAAAAGATTTGATGCTAATTAAAAAAGGATGTCATGTATGTTGATATACTAGTATAATGTACATATTGATATATGTGCGAGTGTCAGTAGATGGTGCTATAACAGTGCTGTTTTGTAGTAGTAAACAAGCTTGTAAAGGGTTCCAACTGGCCTTATTTATACTTCATATACACCGCTCAGTTGCAACATTAAAACAACATCAAAACCTGCCTAATACTGTGTAGGCACCACCGTCATGCCATCAAAACAGCTCTTACCCATCGAGGCATTGATTCCACAAAACCTCTGAAGGTGTCCAGTAGTATCTTGTTTTTCCAGTATATCAGACAGATGCTTGATTGGATTGAGATCTGGAGAATTTGGAGGCCAAGTCAACACCTTGAACTCTTTGTGATGTTCCTCAAACCATTCCAGAAAAATTTTTGCAGTGTAATGCAGACTGTGTTATCCTGCTGAGACACTGCCATCAGGGAATACTGTTGCTGTGAAGGGTTGCCCATGGTCTGAAACAATCATTAGGTAGTGTGATATGTGTCAAAATAACATCCTGATGTATACCAGGACTCAAGGTTTATAATTGCCCAGGTAAACAATGCAGATGCACCCAGCTGTCCACATGACATAATAGAAAGCAGATTCAGTGGACCATTCCTCCTTCTTCCATTGCTCCTGTTCTGTGGTCATGTGCCAATTGTATGTGCTTTTACTGGTGGACAGGGAAAAAGCATGGGCACTTTGACTGTTCTGCGGATATGGAGTTCTATACACATCAGGCTGTGGTGCACTATTGGTTTGGACATTTTTCTCTCATGGCCTGCATTAAGTTTTTCAGCAACTTGTATTACAGTAGCTTGTCTGTCGGATTGGACCATACAGGCTAGCATTTGTGTTCCACACGCATCCATCCAGGCCATAACCCTGTCGTCAGTTTACTGATTGTCCTTCCTTGGACCACTTTTGGTAGGTACTAACCATTGCATACTAGGAACAATGCTCTGATCCATTCATCTAGTCATCACAATTTGGCCATTGTCAAAGTTGCTCGGACTCTTGCCCATATTTCCTGCTTCCAACACATCACCTTCAAGAACTGTTTACTTGTATCCCACCCCTTAACAGGTGACATTGTAAAAAGGTAATCAATGTTATTCACTTCCACTTTCAGTGATTTTAATTTTGTCGCTGATTAGTACTTTTCACACATGTGGTGGACTTTTTGATGTTTTCTGCTATGATGATTGAGTGAATTTTTCAACACTATTTTTTTTTTAGCTTTTGGTGATTTTTTTGCTTATGCAGGTTGATTGTAAAAGTTAACAGCACTGGTACCTTGCCTGAAGATGCAGGGATCTCATAATATTTTACAGGACAGCTGGTCTGCTTTGTCTTTGTCTCCACAGTGTTTCACCTCCTCTCATTTATTTGCAATATTTCTGGCAATTTAGCATATTTTATTTATTACAAATGTGATTTTCACTTTTAGGCAAACTGTCTATAAGCTTTTTTGAATTTGTTTGTTACTAATTAATTAAAATATCTAAAGTATATCTAAATATTGAAAATGATGAAATATTCCTATTATTATTACTATACTGTACATATATACAGTATATGTGTGTGTATATATATAATTTGTTTGGTACTAATTAAATAATTAAAATAGCTGTATCTAAATATTGAAAGTGATGAACTATTAGTATCGTCTTTACTGAAATTATTTTCACTTATATAGCTGTTTGTATTTGATCCTTGCAGACAGCAGTGAATGTTTAGCTGATGACACCAGCATTATAGCAGGAGGAAGTCTCGCTGGATGGCATCCAGATTCTGCTGCTGTGCTTTGGAGAAGAATTCTAGGAATTCTAGGAGATGTAAACAGAATTTGCTGCCCAAATATACATGCTAAAGTTTTCCGATACCTGTATGATCTGTGGCATAAACTGTCAAAGGTAATGACTCTTAGAATAGAGTTTATTGATCTATTTTTGTCACCCTAATGTGTAACAACTTAATAATCCATTTTTGAAAAATTTATTCTTGATTTCTTAACCTAAACGTAAAATTATTAAGAAGGTAACTGAAAGACAATAGTACAATATACCCACCCTGTTCAGGACATTTTTAATTTTGTGACTTCAGGTTTAAGTATTTCAGCCAGGCCTGTTTGTATATTCACCTCCTCCACTATCATTCTTTTAACTTTTTTGCTTTTTGTTTTCAGTGAAATTCTTACTTGCATGCCACACCAACATACAACATGTATCCATGTTCTTCTAGTATCAGTGGCATTAACCCAAAGTTTATCTTGAATATTAGTGTTGCTATTCATTACCTGCCTTTGACTTTCTGTTCAGTACAGACATTGTAAGGATATCTATCTATCTATCTATCTATCTATCTATCTATCTATCTATCTATCTATCTATCTATCTATCTATCTATCTATCTATCTATCTATCTATCTATCTATCTATCTATCTATCTATCTATCTATCTATCTATCTATCTATCTATCTATCTTGTGGCAGGGGGCTGGGGGCCAGACCCAGCTGGGACGCCTGGAAGGATCGGGAGGCAGACTATATAGCTGGGACGGAGCGTGGAGGCTCAAGCCCATTGGGACCCGTGGCCACCGCCAGGGGGCGCCCTGAGCCTCATAGAGCCTGGGGTATTGGCACTTCCGCCAGAAGTGCCACCAGAATAACGTCGGCGAGCACCTGGACCATGTCCGGGTGACTATCAAGGGGGCCGCCTTCCTACAGTCGGGGAGCTAGAGTCGGGAGCTGGAGGTGGACGAAGCTCCAGCGACAGGAGGAAGAGAGGCGGCCCACAGACATTGAAGGCCCGTAAAAGGGTGTTGTGGTGGTGGAAGCGCACTGTGTGTATGCAGGACTTGGGTTTTGGGACCTTTGTTGTAATAAACGTGTGTGTTTTTTAGAACTGCCGGTGTCTAGGTGGCAGCTCCCCTGGACGGTAACTGTACCTCGGATTCCCTCAGGGCATCATGGGACATGGAGTCCATTTTTTCAGCCCTGTTGGGTGCCGTGGGTGCCGCCAGGGGGAGCTCATAAAGGACCTGGGGACTCCTACTTTTCCTTCAACCCGGAAGTACTTCGGAGTCACATGGATGGAAGCCCACAGTACTTCCGGGATGCTTGAGGACTGATGATGTGGCGTTTGACCCGGAAGAAGAGGAAGAGTACTTCCGGGTCAAGGAATATATAAAGGATTGTTCGAGACCCAGCAAGTGGAGCTGGAGTTGGGAGGGTGTGTGACAGAGCTGCTGGGATTGGAGGATTATTGTATTACTGATTAGTTGTATTGGTGAGTTGTGGCGATTGTGGTGCTTCGTGTACTTTATTCAAGAAAAGAATTAAAACTCTGCTTGGTGCTTTTATAAGTGTGTACTGAACGTCTGTCTGTTGGGTTTCATGGGGCAACAGCGCCCCCTATCTTCCACTCTATATATATATGTATAAGTATCTATCTATCTATCTATCTATCTATCTATCTATCTATCTATATATATATATATATATATATATATATATATATCTATACACAGTGCATCCAGAAAGTATTCACAGCGCATCATTTTTTCCACCTTTTGTTATGTTACAGTCTTATTCCAAAATGGATTAAATTAATTTTTTTACTCAGAATTCTGCACACAACACCCCATAATGACAACGTGAAAAAAGTTTACTTGAGGTTTTTGCAAATTTATTAAAAATAAAAAAACTGAGAAATCACATGTACATAAGTATTCACAGCCTTTGCTCAATACTTTGTCGATGCACCTTTGGCAGCAATTACAGCCTCAAGTCTTGTTGAATATGATGCCACAAGCTTGGCACACCTATCCTTGGCCAGTTTCGCCCATTCCTCTTTGCAGCACCTCTCAAGCTCCATCAGGTTGGATGGGAAGCGTCGTGCACAGCCATTTTAAGATCTCTCCAGAGATGTTCAATCAGATTCAAGTCTGGGCTCTGGCTGGACCATTCAAGGACATTCACAGAGTTGTCCTGAAGCTACTCCTTTGATATCTTGGCTGTGTGCTTAGGGTCGTTGTCCTGCTGAAAGATGAACCGTCGCCACAGTCTGAGGTCAAGAGCGCTACAGAGCAGATTTTCATCCAGGATGTCTCTGTACATTGCTGCAGTCATATTTCCCTTTATCCTGACTAGTCTCCCAGTTCCTGCCGCTGAAAAACATCCCCACAGCATGATGCTGCCACCACCATGCTTCACTGTAGGGATGGTGCCAGGTTTCCTTCAAACGTGACGCCTAGCATTCACACCAAAGAATTCAATCTTTGTCTCATCAGACCAGAGAATTTTCTTTCTCATGGTCTGAGAGTCCTTCAGGTACCTTTTGGCAAACTCGAGGCGGGCTGCCATGTGCCTTTTACTAAGGAGTGGCTTCCGTCTGGCCACTCTACCATACAGGCCTGATTGCTGGATTGCTCCAGAGATGGTTGTCCTTCTGGAAGGTTCTCCTCTCTCCACAGAGGACCTCTGGAGCTCTGACAGAGTGACCATCGGGTTCTTGGTCACCTCCCTGACTAAGGTCCTTCTCCCCCGATCGCTCAGTTTAGATGGCTGGCCAGCTCTAGGAAGAGTCCTGGTGGTTTCGAACTTCTTCCACTTACGGATGATGGAGGCCACTGTGCTCATTGGGACCTTCAAAGCAGCAGAAATTTTTCTGTAACCTTCCCCAGATATGTGCCTCGAGACAATCCTGTCTCGGAGGTCTACAGACAATTCCTTTGACTTCATGCTTGGTTTGTGCTCTGACATGAACTGTCAACTGTGGGACCTTATATAGACAGGTGTGTGCCTTTCCAAATCATGTCCAATCAACTGAATTTACTACAGGTGGACACCAATTAAGCTGCAGAAACATCTCAAGGATGATCAGGGGAAACAGGATGCACCTGAGCTCAATTTCGAGCTTCACAGCAGGCTGTGAATACTTATGTACATGTGTTTTCTCAATTTTTTTTATTTTTAATAAATTTGCAAAAACCTCAAGTAAACTTTTTTCATGTTGTCATTATGGGTTGTTGTGTGTAGAATTCTGAGGAAAAAAATGAATTTAATCCATTTTGGAATAAGGCTGTAACATAACAAAATGTGGAAAAAGTGATGTGCTGTGAATACTTTCCGGATGCACTGTATATATATATATATATATATATATATATATATATATATACTAATAAAAGGCAAAGCCCTCACTGACTGACTGACTGACTCATCACTAATTCTCCAACTTCCCGTGTAGGTGGAAGGCTGAAATTTGGCAGGCTCATTCCTTACAGTTTACTTACAAAAGTTAGGCAGATTTCATTTCGAAATTCAAAGTGTAATGGTCATAACTGGAACCTCTTTTTTGTCCATATACTGTAATGGACTGCAGCTCGCTGGCCGTGGGAGGCGGAGTTGTGTATCGCGTCATCACGCCTCCCACGTAATCACGTGAACTGACTGTGAATGCAGTACGTACAAAACAAGGAAGAGCCCCAAAGAGCGCTGAAGAAAACATTCATTACACAATTGAGAAGGCAGCGAAACAATAAGAAGCGAAGCACGGTGTAAACCATAAGTTTAAATTAAGTTTATAGAAACGCTCCCGCTGCCGTTTGCAATACCATATTCGCGAGATACAAGTTTAATGAGAAGACACGAGGTATAAACGAGATTTGGATCACTTTGTAACGGAGTTAAAATTGCTGTAGCGAGAAACTTTGAAGTGCCGGGTCTTAGCTAACATTAAATAAAGCCGTGGACATCGCAACATCACACAAGAGAGCGGCTCACGTGAACTGACCGAACGCAGCACGTCGGAAACAAAGCACCGTGTAAACCTAAAGTTTAAATTAAATTCATAGACCTACAAAAGGTTGCCATTGATTTGAGGCAAGATTGCTTTTCTCCTGTGCAACTATACGTTGCATTCTCAAGAGTGTGCTTGCACAGCTTGGTCATATTACAACTGAACTGACAACGTGGTATACAACGAGAACTATAACAATCGTAATATGTATATCTATACTAATAAAAGGCAAAGCCCTCACTGACTCACTGACTGACTGACTGACTGACTGACTCACTCATCACTAATTCTCCAACTTCCCGTGTAGGTAGAAGGCTGAAATTTGGCAGGCTCATTCCTTACAGCTTACTTACAAAAGTTAGGCAGGTTTCATTTCGAAATTCTACGCGTAATGGTCATAACTGGAACCTGTTTCACTGACTCACTCATCACTAATTCTCCAACTTCCCGTGTAGGTAGAAGGCTGAAATTTGGCAGGCTCATTCCTTACAGCTTACTTACAAAAGTTAGGCAGGTTTCATTTCAAAATTCTACGCGTAATGGTCATAACTGGAACCTGTTTTTTGTCCATATACTCTAATGGAGGAGGCGGAGTCACGTATTGCGTCATCACGTATTACGCCTCCTACGTAATCACGTGAACTGAAAACGAGGAAGAGATTTACAGCACAAGTCAAACGCAGGAACGAAGGTAAATGACGTTAATTGTTGACTGTCTTTTAATACTGTGTAATTGTTGAGTGTCTTTTAATACTGTGTAAGCATACATATTAACACATGTGCTATTAAACGTGTGCATTTACGGGGTGATTTCTCAGGCTTAAAAGCTCACCTTTTATTAAAAAGGTAAATGCAAACTCTTTTCATTCTGAAGGGCACAAACCACGTTAGATTTCAGCCGTTAAACGCGCAAAAATGTCAGTACACCAGATAAATAAGCGCAACATATTGTCAGTTGTATTGTATGCTTACAATACATATAGAAATGTGTTAATCGTTAACTAATATTATGGGATGGTGTTTTTCGACTCGCGCCTTGATTTAAACGATTGCATGTCTTGGTGGGTTTGCGTAGCTTATTGTCAATATCTTTACACCTCTTTTTAAGACTTAATTTAAAAAGGTTTTCTTTTCTTCTTAATTAAAATTTAAAAGCAATACTTCACCGCTGCGAAGCCCCTCTAGCGCTGACGTCCGAGGTTCGATTACCGTAAGCGAGTGCAGTGAGTGTGTACGCCTGATGAGCCAAGAATAAGGGGAAAAGACGTGTCGCATACTCTTTGCATAATTTGACAGTAAACTATTTTCATCCATTCTATGATCTGCTTCTCACAACTGAAGGCACCGTGGCTGATATTAGCTGACTTGCTGGCCAACCATAAGCGTTACCTAGTAGGTAACCACCCATACAATCAGACTGTGATTCAGACTACGAATTCTGTGAATGTAATTACCCCGATCTACATGCTAGAGAAAACCTCAATGAAGAAGAAACAGTGTGTAAGCATACATATTAACACATGTGCAATTAAACGTGTGCATTTACGGGGTGATTTCTCAGGCTTAAAAGCTCGCCTTTTATTAAAAAGGTAAATGCAAACTGTTTTCATTCTGAACGGCACAAACCACGTTGGATTTCAGCCGTTTAAACGCGCAAAAATGTCTGTACACCAGATAAATAAGCGCAACATATTATCAGTTGTATGCTTACAATACATACAGAAATGTGTTAATCGTTAACTAATAGATGGATGGTGTTTTTCGACTTTCGCCTTGATTTAAACGATTCCATGTCTTGGTGGGTTTGCGTAGCTTATTGTCAATATCTTTACACCTGTTTTTAAGACTTATTGACTGAAACGGGCTTTCAAGAAAAAAGTTAGGGCTTTGGTACAGGATACACCCTCCACAAGTTAAGGAAGTAAAAATAAAGATATATATTTCTGTTTTATTTAAACCTTTTAAGTTCGTATGCATAGCCCCATTTGGCTGTTTTAGTTTTTTTTTTTCTTTCTTCAGTAATATTTAATCTCCTTAAAGAAAAACAACATATGCATTTTACTTTTTTTGTATCTCTTTAGTAATATTTTAGTGTAAAAGGATAACCAGTATTTAAACCTTTTATGTTACTTTATAAAGTTATTTTACACAATGTTGAAAAATTAATAAGAAAGCTACATATTTTGGCAGCTGCTGCTTTAATTTTCAATGAAATGAAAAAAGCTCTCCAAGAGAAAACCTCAATGAAGAAGAAACAGTTTGCACTATCTAAAAAGGAGAAACCCTCATTTATAAAGGTTTGCTGCAGATGACTTAACTGAAAGTAAATGAATAGTTCCTATGTGTATAATACATATTTATCTATTTGACTTATGCCTTTATTCCAGCAACTTGCAACATCTGAGGTACAATTTCTTACATTACTTTTGTTTTTTGCAGCACAGGCAGGTGAAGTGACTTCCTCAGGGGTCACACAGTGGTGTCAGTACCAGGATTTGAACTGACAAGCTCCGGGTTTGCTGAAATATTACTGAAGAAAGAAAAACAATTAAAACGGGCAAATGGGGCTATGCATACAAATGTCCATCCATCCATTATCCAACCCACTATATCCTAAATACAGGAGCCAATCCCTGCCAACACAGGGCACAAGGCAGGAAACAAACCCCGGGCAAGGTGCCAGCCCACCGCAGGGCGCACACACGGGACAATTTAGAATCGCCAATGCACCTAACCTGCATGTCTTTGGACTGTGGGAGGAAACCGGAGTACCCGGGGGAAACCCAGACAGACACTGGGAGAACATTCAAACTCCACGCAGGGAAGCGAACCCGGGTCTCCTAACTGGCACCCTTTCACTGCGCCACCATACCGCCCGCATACAAACTTAAAAGGTTTAAATAAAACAGAAATATATACCTTTATTTTTACTTCCTTAACTTGTGGAGGGTGTATCCTGTAGCAAAGCCCTAACTTTTTTCATGAAAGCCCCTTTCAGTCAATAAGCCTTAAAAACAGGTGTAAAGCTAAACTTGCAGCACCACTATTCAATTACACTTGCCTAACGCCTCTCCTAAGGGGAGATACTGTGGGATCTGGGCGTCCGTCAAAGCATCAATCACAGGCCCGATTAGAAAGCGGGAAGCTGTGATTTGTCGTCTCCGTCCCATGTAACAATCACAGCCCGTGTTACAACGCACTATGTATGTATGTGTATATGTATATGTGTGTGTATATGTATGTGTGTA